>NW_027115703.1:228706-230863 GCF_000696795.3 Halyomorpha halys | reverse complement strand
GGATGGTAAAGGGGGAGATTGCCCAGTGGCATATACCAGTAGGTGCCTAACAGAGACGGAGACCAGATACAGCGCACTGGAACGAGAGCTCTTGGAATAGTAGGCCCTATGTATTTGGCAGAAAGTTTAGAATACATACTGACCATAGGCCTCTTCAATGGGTGGGGAAGTTGAAGGAATCTTCGGCTAGGATTACGCGTTGGAAGGAGCTCCTGGCACAATATAACTTAGAAATAATCTATAAAGCCAGGAAAAGAAAATGTCGTAGCTGATTTGTTGTCTCGAGCAATTACTGTAAATGCAGTAGAAGAGGAGGCCGGAGAACCGTCTAGACAATTCCTGCCGGAGTGGGCACCGGGAGAGGAAGAAGAACAGAATGTGGTTGAGGATGAGGATAGGGAGGAATCTTCGTCAAACGAGAGCACGGATGAAGGAAGACCAGCAGATATGGAGGAACTGGAGGACATAATAAACGACAAGAGGCGGCAGATTGTATGGAAGACGAGGACCACTGAATTGCTGGATGTGAGGCAGTTCCTGCGAGAGTGGGCGCGAGGTGAAGAGGAAACCAGGGACGGTCAGGAGCAAGAGGAAGGAGGCCCGTCATCGGAGGACGATAGTTCAACCGGTGGGAGACCCGTGGAAATGGATGAAGAGGACGAAATCATCAATGACAAGCCGAGGCAAATCATCTGCAAGACGAGGACGTCCGGAATGATGAAAGTAGATTACAGCAGCTACGGACGCAGTACGATAAACACCATATGGTCTCAGCCGGAAGCCAGGGAAGACCTCATTTTACGAGCACTAATAGATGCGTCGAAGGCCGGGCTGACTTATCATATTTACGTGGGCAATGCGGTTATCTGGGAGAAAATAAAAAGGCTCTGGCGATTGGAACAGTTAGGGGTAGACCGCGTGTTCGTGCGCTGCTTGAGGATGGTTGACATAATACGGGACGAGGAGCAGTAGAAGGAATTGACGTCGGCGTAACATCAGGGGAAGACGAATCACAGAGGTGTGAAGGAGACGATGCAAGCCCTGAAACGCAGATACTTCTGGTGGGGTATGAAGAAAACGATACAGGACGTCATAGGTGCTTGTGACGTGTGTCTGAGCACAAAATATGACCGGCATCCGCCAAAAGTGATACAGGAAGAAACACCAACGGCCGACACGCCCCTCGCAGACCTTCAAATGGACACCTTCTCCTGGAAAGGGTACAAACGGATAACGGCCATGCACCTCTTTAGCAAAGCAGCTGTGGCTCATCTCGTTAAGGAAAAATCAGCAGAGGTAGTACTAGGAGCGTTGAGACAATGGTTCCAGTGGGAATTTGATAACATTGCGATCCGGGATGAAATGAGAGCGCCAGTTATGGAATGGCACCTAAACACGCCAGGTCATCCCAAGGGTAGAGGGGGAATAGAAAGATTGCACAGCACCCTCGGTGACCATTTAAGGGTCTATCAGTTGGATAAAGGATTAGAGCCCGACGAAGCGATGGCGAAAGCAGTGGCAGCCTATAATCATTCGATATAGGCTATAACCGGATTTTCTCCCTTTGAAATTCTTTTTTGGGCTTCGGGGGCGCCGACGAGATTATAAGGCCACAGCTGGTGGTTGGGGGGGGGTTGTAAATAACGGAACGGAACTAACCAAAACGTGGTGGAGAGTCAGGGAGAGGATAGTGCGAGAAAAAAACAAAACGGGTAACTCGCCAGAATTTAAACCTTAGAGACGTTAAGGGGGAGATTAAAATGGGGACAATTGTCTACCGCCGGGTGGGGACAAATCGGAGTAAGGAGTTACAGCGATACGAGGGTCCATTCCGGGTGATTGTCATAAGAGAACACATTGTTTCTCTAAATTCTCACCTATTATTTAATTATTTCTATATTTATTATCCTTCCTGTTTCATTTATATTCATGTATCTCATCTTTTAATTTATATTCATGTGTTACCTTCTTAAGTGTACATATATTAATTACTTTATTATTAATTTTCTATTATAATTTACACCTCTCTGTATCCCCGTTCATTTGGTATATTGTCTTTCTTAATTACTTACACATATTGTTTCTCATTATTTTATACTTTATTTTTCTATCTATAAGTGTTTTTTTTAAATTTATTTAAATTATCTGCTCCTGAAA
>NW_027115703.1:200955-228498 GCF_000696795.3 Halyomorpha halys | reverse complement strand
GACTCCCGTCAAAACAGGTATGAATTCTGTCTCATCATTTGATTTTATTCTTTTCTTTTTTCATCTCTTAATTTGTACTTTCTTTAATATTTCTTCTCTTATTTTATCTCTTATCTATCTGTTACTATTACTCTTTTCATTTACTATTTACAACCTTTAATTTTTCTTATTATATTTTACTTTTCATTGTATACCTCTGTTATTTTCCACTTATGTTTTTTCTTTTTTGTAACTATGCCAAGTGTTTGTATCTTTTTTAGCCCTGACGAAGCCCTGCAACGTGGGGCGAAACGTTGGCTCAATAAAAATAGTATAATTATTTACTATTTGGGTTTTTTTGATCGCACCTGGACCATATTCCATTCATATTTCAATATAAATTGTAGTTGTAAATATTATTTTCAAAAATTTGGTATATCTATAATGACAATACATTATATTTCATTAAAATGAAATTTGTGCTTCTTTCTCTGTTCTGCCTAGACTCTTTTCAATGTGAATATTAAGGATCCGAAGTATATTTACAGTTTTAAAAAATGAGGAGTGAATATAAAATTAAATTGTCTTGGTCAATTTTTCAGTCAATGTTTTCTAGTAAAAGTTGATAAAAAATTAATTGATTTCATGGAAAACAATGAAATATTATGTTTCTTACAAATAAATTATTGTTTCTGATAAAATTGAGAATGTTGTTAATAATAAAAAAAAAAAAAGTAAAAACAGTAAACATTATTTTTTAGAATAATGTTTTAAACAAAAAAGTGACTTAGAATTAGTATAGTAATTCAAAAGACCAATATTCAACAACAAAACGGGATCATCTCTTAACTGACAAATATGACGGATTGGATGCCACGCCTACGAAAGGAATTGACCCCGCCTTTTGACGTCTCTCCATGGAAGCGTAACCCCTCCATTGTACTCCTCCTTCTAAGTGGTATAGTTATTTTCCTTTCAGCATTCAGATTGTTTAGTTCACCGCGGTTTATTCATCTGCATTCGGAAAAACCATCGGCATTCCAGCTAACTCCAGCGCTGTAACAAATAGCTCTTTTGAATAAAAAAAAAAGGGATCTACAACAGTTTTATATACTGTTTACTGTCCAAGAAGCAATATGAAAAATGGGGAATTTTTGATCATGGTTCACCCGTTCGGAATTTTGGCCCAGAATATGATTCTTTTTTTTTTTATAATCATCCATCTAAGCTCTTTCCGTCATTAAATCTACTAGTGTTGATATCAAACTAGGAAAATCTTACAATCATGTTGGTGAGAAGATTTTGCTACAAATATTCTTTTATTGGCAGGATAACATGTATGTACAAATGCATTGACATTTTAAAATTAGCATAAATCTAATGGTTATACTTGAAAAATTTGGAATTTTGGTAAGACAACTTCCAAATACTCGGTTTGCATAAACTAGTAGTTACTTTATAATTATCCTTAAGATTTTGGCCCCTCTCTCCAGTAATCTGACATACGAAATGAAACCTACTGTATATTTAAAGAACTAAGAAATGAATGAAAAAATATTTAAAAGTTGAATTCCTAATATGCTTACTAGTTTGATATCAAAACTATTAAAGTGAATGCCTGAAAGACTAAAGCGGAAATTTCAAGGTGAAAGTAGCAGTGTTAGTGAGAGATCGTTACAGGATCGAGCCACTATGATCGTGTAATCTAACAATCTTGGTCGTAGTATCAGGATTTACTTGATAGTTGCGTGAGGTTATCACAAACTTATTTTGATTATTTCCATCATCGTGGAACCTCCGCTTTAGGTGTTGGTGTCCAATAAGTAGTTTTTATATAACTTAGTGTACCTAGACCGCCACTTGGACGATCTTCCTAAAACGAAATATTATATTTCGTTTTATGAAATCAACAAGAATGATATGTTATTAATTTATATATTGTTTTGGGTTTATTTTAAACATTTTTCGGAGCCAGAAAAGTTCGGTGGTCGTATGTACCTACACTATCTTGTTGTTTAGTCTGTATAGGTTTTGAATTTACCACTATCAGTGCTTGTTTTGTAAACTAGTACATTTATTTTTTTGCAAAGAACTTAATTCTTTGTAACTTAACTACATAAATTAAAAAAATACTCTTTTTAACATAGATACTTACCTAACTGAATATTTAATGAGTATTTTGTCAAGTCGTACCTCTTTGTAAACGAATTTAGCGCCACTCTGAATCTCTCTTGTTTAATGACGCGTTAGTGTGCTCTTGTTTGATGTATTATTGTGAAACTTCTTAAATTATGGTGGTTTAGTTTTCTTTAATTTACCACTTCCTCGAAATCTTGTTTCTATTATTTTATGGTAATTCTAAGGTAAGATACGTTAGAAATGGATGTCTTAGAAGCCTTCAGGGAGTTGCATCTCCATCTTCTTCCTATTGATTGGGTGAACCATTTGTGGTGTAATGATTTTTCCGGTGAGAAAAAAATTCCGGATGATTATAATTTACAGATGATGGATGGGAACTATTTTCTATTAATGGACAATTTGACAGAAGCCATTGAGGGATGGGATAGGGATCATAATAGTTCTAATGTTTCATATAGAAAGTCATGGCAGACATTATTGAAGAACAATGTTCAGTATAAAGGATTGATGTGTTTAATAAGACTATTTCTTGACATGGAAAATAAGGAAATAAACAAGGCAAATTATTTATTAGCCTGTAGTTCAGCTAGGCTATATCTTTCTTTACTTTCAATTCCTGGTTCTCTTGCCTGTAACATATTTAATGAGATCATATATGATAAAGCTCTTATGGTTTTCACTAATTCTCTGAGTTTTGTCCCCAAAAAAAATGCTTCTAAGAAGTCAAAAAAGAAGAAACCAGGTTTTGATGCAAACCATGATATGATGGATGATGAATCAGTTGGTGAACTTTCAGAATTTGAAAAACCAGATGTATTGCCAATGCTGTCGATTATGCTTGATGGATTGTCAACCTGCCTAAGGGAGTTATCTTTAAAAGATGAAGATGAATCTTTAGCTCAAACAATTAAAACACTTGTTAAAATGACGCAATTAGAATGGCAAACAAATGTATTTCAACATGATCCGAAACCCGATACAGTTGGTAATGTTATATTAAAGTCTTACGGTGTTTTACAACAGCTTTGTAACTCTGATCATGGTGAGATTGAAGTAACTATTAAGACTATCATGAAATTTTTTCTTCCAACTCTGGTAATAAATGAAGAAAATATTAAAATGGCAGGAAGGAGCAATTTTTCATCGTATGACAACACGTTTTTATTTATTAACCGACTGTTAAGAAATTTTCCGAAAGATGCTTTGTATGGGGTGAAAGCAGTTATACAGCAATTATGTGTGAGAATGCCTGACAAAGCAGATATTAGAGTCAAAGCCATTCCACAGATTGTCCAACTTTTGGGATATCTACCATATGATGCTTTTGAAGATTTAATATTATGGATAGTAAGTTTGGCTCATTCTGACTCAATCAAGTATCGGATATGTGCCATTGAAGTAATCGCTAAACTTCTGGATGTTTCGGATTTACCAGATTGTGGTGCATCGACAGAAAGCAACTTAAATGATAATGATTTGATGAATTACGGTATTGACAAAACTCAAAATAAAAGACAAATTAAACTTCTTTATAAATTTTTGGTTGGTGCTGTATTGTCTCGTTCTCTTGATGCCTCTCCTGTATTGCGATCTAAGTGTTTAAGTATTTTTGGGTCATTATTGCTCTCAGATCACCCAGAAATTAAAGAAATCATGAATGGACTTTTTTCTATGCCTCAAAAAGGTTCTCGTGTATCAAAAGCTGAAAAGTGCAAAAGCTATTTTGATTACCAAGAATATTTTAGTACTAATACAGCCAAGTTATCTCTTCCAGTAAATGTTTTGCCATCTGGACATTCTATTATGTACCACACAGAGCTTTTTACAAAGGATGAGAAAGTATTTGTCCGTAAGAATGCTTTACAACTTATATGTAATGTTATATTACACAATAAGTTCTGGCTTTCAAGTGAGAGATTAGAGGTGTGTATTTGACTAGATTATTACTCAATTAAATTAGACCATTCTGTTCTATATGTTAACTGTAAATTTCAGATACTTGTTGCTAGCAGTAGAGATATATCTTTGATGATCAGAAAAATGATAGTTAAAAGCCTCACTGATATTTTACTGCTGTATCCTTCTTCTAAACCTTTAGTTCAATCATGGGTTCATGGTGTTGTTTCTTTGATTGCTGATAATGATATGAAGTGCCAAGAAAAAGTGATTGAAGTAAGTAATTTATTTTAACAGCCTAAGTGTTTTGTTTTTTTATAAATGTGGAGATTATTTGTCAGTTATGGTAGCAATTTTAATATAATAATAATAACTATTATTATATATAAATAATATTAATATTTATATAGTAGGTAAAAGGATTTGATTTTTTTAATTTGAAGTTTTACATACGTGTTAATGCTCTGGAATGATTTCATGATTTTACATTTCAAAATTGACAATTCAAAACTTAAAGGACGTTTAAAATTAAAGTTTTCTGAATTTGCTAAACCATTCAATG
Source organism: Halyomorpha halys (assembly GCF_000696795.3). Lineage (NCBI taxonomy): Eukaryota > Metazoa > Arthropoda > Insecta > Hemiptera > Pentatomidae > Halyomorpha > Halyomorpha halys. The sequence continues at coordinate 223,922 of NW_027115703.1, read as the reverse complement.
ACTGATTTTTCATTTTTTTACGAACTTGGTCAATTTTCCAAAAAGGTAAAGATTTAAAACTACTTTGTGGTATGAAATGCCTTTATGTATTAAATTTTTTTCTAAAAACTATTTAAAACTAATTAAATAATATATGTTGGTTTATTATTAAAATTAATATGTTTTTTAATGCGTTTAGATATACTTAAAATAATTCCTTGACATAAACTATACATCCCTTACTACTCCATTCATGTTTTATTAATCTTTTATTGTGTTACTGTTTTATATTGACAATTTATTCCTATTTTGCAAATATTTGTTACTGGGAGCTCCTTGCACCTTTTATACTACAGTTGCATGTTAATTTTTACAACACAAATATTCTTACCAAAATATTTTATAAACTAAGGACTCTACTGAAAAAATGAATGACCTTTCTTCTTTATTTTGTGTAAGAATATTTTTTTTGTAGAACCATTCGATTACAAGATATTACTGAAAAACTTGCAAAAAGGTACCTTCCTCTTGCACTCAACCGTTCAGGAATTTGGGTATGTTCATTAGTAGATCTTTCCCAATAATATTGCTAGGTTTTTTATAACTTCAGGAATCATGTTACAAAACCTGCCTTATTTGACTGGAATATAGTTTCTATTTCTCCAATCTCATTTTGAAGACACTTCTTCTTTTTTTTTTTTTCGCCTTTCTTTGGCCCAAGACTCCAATTGAAGTCCTATACTGACATACGGGGGTCCAACCTATTCTAACCATGGTAGGGGGTCAAGTTTTTCATTTTGCGGGACTGCCACTTAATGAAACAAGTCAATGCTTGTGTTTAATAGTAGCTCGTGTGATCTATATTGAAAGAAGATAGTTGACCGTACGAAGTAGATTGTAGGAGGATAATCCAGGTTTACAATAAATAGTTCTCTTTTACTATTTTGCTACCTTTATTGACCGCCACCCGGACCATCCCCCTACAATCTTGTGATCTATAACTTAATAATCTAAAACTATCAAGCTCTGCAGCTTTTGCTCTCAAGATTTATTTCATATGAACAAAATTAATACTGACTAACTTATAGATAAAATAATGTTGACATTTTATTAACTTCAAAAGTTATTGCTTTTATGATTCAATTTATTTGTTGGTCATTTAATAACAAAATAAAATAAATTTAAATCTAAAATAGCCTTTATTTCAGTATTCAATCTTACAATCTAATTAGTCTTATTCTTAATGTTTTTTTTGTTTTGTTTTTTTGTAGTTAGTCAGGAGTGTTATCCTTGAAAATTTAGCAACATATGAAAAAACAGATGACCAACGTACTAAGCTACCATGGATAGTATTATCCACCATTGCATTAATGGGCAAAAGAATATTATTAAAATTTGCCTGCAGAACATGGTGCATAAATAAAAGTATCACGTAAGTTATTTTCAACAACTGTTTTGATGTTTTATTTTTTTACTCTTTCTACTTTAAGCAATAGTATATTTCTTGTATTTTATTTATGACCAATAATATGGTGTCATTCAGCTTTAAAAAGGTCAATACCATATTTAGTATTTAACCATAAGGTTTGTTTGTTATTTTTGCTGTTTGGTGTGTTATATGGCTGGTTCCTTAGATATTTGTTGATACTGTAGGGTTAAATAAGATGTGCTAAGTTGTTTCCGGGATTACTTAACTATTATTTATTGGTTGTGACCTAGGCTTGCACATTTGTATGTCTTAACATAAATTTATCACCTTGTATCAGCTCCTCTATGTAGACTTTTTATTATTTTTTTCTATAATTAGAGGACATTGATTATGATTTTCACCATTTTCTTTAAATTTTTATGTAACACCATTTCTGAGCTTTTTAATTAATAGTATTGAGGGACCAGTTTACTGAATCAATTTTAAACTACTTTACTAGAATAGAATGGCATGCACACAATATATACTATTTTTTTTTTTTGTTCACCCCCTGCCTAGTCACATCTGACATTTTGGGGTGAAGGGGGGTTATCTATAGGTTACTTTCCCATTCTAACCATTTTCTGTGGGACTACCACGAAATAAAAGTTGACCCTCCAGGCCACATTCATACCACTACTGCTCAAGTTATGAGGCTGCTTAGATGACGCCTCAACTCCCTCGGCTACAGATGGCCTCTTATGGAAGTTAGCAGCAACCCCTACAAGATAATTAATTTAAGAGGTGTTATTGAATTTTAAAGATAAGTGATGTATTGTTTGCAATGTTTGAATGACCCTACTTATTTCCCTCTCTTTCTATTTGGCTCATTGTTCTTAAAAATATATTCATGTATGAAGATAATGTGGTGAGTGTTCATAGGTATTGTTTTATTTCTAAGTAGGTCTAGTTTTTTTTTTTTTTAATTAAATTAGTTTACATAGTTTCTGTTTATATATTGGAAACATGCATAGTTCTTTCCCTTACCTTCAGACAAATACATTTTTCTATAAATATAAAACAAAATATGGAACCAAAGGTTGCTACTGTCCAGATCTAGAGTAGTCTTGGAGAGAATAGCTGAGAAACCTCGTGGAACAATAGTTATTTCTAAATAAGTCAGGCATTACATTGCAAAATAGGGAAGTACGTGTTGATAGACAGTTAGTACCAAATGCAGTCCTTACTGTGTCACGTGTCTGATGTAATTTGTCGAAGTAGTTTATTTAAGACTTAAAATTATGGATAGGAAGTTAACAACTCAGATTTAAAGAAACAATTTAGTAATTAATACTTCATATTAATTACTTCCTTATAAAAGTAAATCATTTTCTTTCTTACATTGTATAAAATTAGATGCCATTTTTGTAAAAGATCATTGTTCTTAGTTATTATTTTTTGAGAAGAAACTTCATTAGGTATAGGATGGCAAGATGTTTTCATATTTTTCCAGTATGTTTTTTAAATTAGTTAAAAGTTTTAGATAAACATAATATCTTATAAATTGTATTGAAAAATAAAATTTATTTTTTTATTCATATTATCTTCATGTTTATGAAGAACAATTGATAAATTTCTCTTTTCCGCTCTTAATTTCGCCACTTGATTGGGTTCTTTTTATTGTCATCTAGAACATCCCATTCTAATATTCAAAATTGTATGGGGATAAAACCAAACAAAGATTTTATTTTTAAACAAATAAATTTCTGTTTGTGTTATAGGAAAAATGTGGATATATGGTTGATATACAGAAATTGGCATCATAATTTCTAAGACCAACCTGATGTCTCCCAGTTGAAGAATACATGAATTGGGAAAAGTGGGTTTGGTTCACTGCCAAAAATAATTAATTGAGGACTTCTTACATAGATGATTCTTGGCTAGTCTCAAGGACTAATTGGAATAATCGTCGAATTTGATGAAATGTCTTTTTCCAATGATGTATTAAATTAATTTAGACCTGATGGGGTATTTTTGAATGTGGTAAGAGGTGGAGGAAGAATGTTTTTAGATTAAAATAATTAGTGGAATCCTTTATTGATTTTTTTTTTGTCCATATAATTCCTTATAAATAGGATTCTGTAGATTCAGAAGCTTAAATTGGAAGTAATGGGTGATTAACTGTGATAGCAATCTCAAGTCATACTTTATTTTCAGTGATCAGTCAAGTTTTTACTTATATTACAAATATCTTACTGACCCCTACAGTAAATTATTATTTATAAGATTAAAAAATTTACAAACCATATACTGCCTCTTAAAGTAAAGATGGAATCGTATTTTTGTGCTGCCTGTGGATTTAATATATCTGAAAAAGTCAAGTAATTGGCAGAAGACTGATTTGAGCTGCTCAGAGGAACACTTCAGTTAAGTATTAAGGAAATTAATTAAGAAGAAAGAAAAGGAATAAGATCTTCAAGAAATAATATTGTGACGATAAATACTTTCTACATTTCTTCTTATCACAATTTTTCCTTTAGATATTAAAATTACTAATTGAAGTTTTTTATAATTTGAAATAATCCATCTTCTCTTAACATTAGCCATATATCCTCATTGTCAATGGTTATTTTAAGTTTGATAAATTTTTTTTTTCAAACATTACTTTCAAGTAGAATCTTAAGTTTATGATCATCAAAATTATTTTTATTACCTTTAAAATTTACTTAGGATTAAATTAAAAAAAATGTTTACTTTAAAATCAGTATCCATAAAAAATTACTACTTTAAATTCTTAATTAATGAGAATAATATTGATTTTCAATGCAGTTTTATTAATATATACCTGTTTAAAAATAAGTTATTTGAAAACTCATATCCAATGGGAAGTATACAGTCATCTGATATGGTAATTTAATCTGGTTAAATGTTTTTGGTATTTATTTCCTAAATATTGAATTATGTTTTATATTAATACTATTCTGTTTCAGGAAAAAAACATTTTTATCTCTTCAAAGCCATATAGGCACAGAGAACAATTTTGCCGCATGGTTTTTCATCGTTTGTCTGACTGAGTTTGAGGATTTTCCTTCTCCAGGATTGTTAGCGGATTATTTCCTGGAGAATATTCATAATCATGAAGCTGTAAGTCTTTTCTCATTCAGTGGTTTTTTATTTTTAATTAATATATCCAATGTCTAGTGCCTACTGGTTACTTAAATTATGGATCTTATATAAGTAAGTAAATTTTATGAACATAATACAGTACAATCCTTATATTTTGTAGCACGATAATTCTTATTAATAAGGATTTTCTCATCATATGAAAATCTCTGATTCGTATAAAAACAAAGTCCAATCCCCTTTATAATGATATTTATTTTTATCTTAGAAGAAATCTAAATATATATAAATAAATAGGTTTTTTTAACAATCCATGTTTAAGGAAAACGAATCTGGTTAACTCTTAGTGCTTTCAAGAAAGTTAGAGAAGAGGAAAGTGAGTGAAAGAGAATCGTGTCTATGAATTTGGTTTGTTTAATTTTTTTTTTTTCTATTATGGCATTTTATTTTAATTTTAATTACATGTTTTTTCTAATTGGTTTTGTCAATAAAAAATTTTGATTTTGATCGATAATAACATTACCTCATCACTCAGCAATGTTAATGTTGTTTTTGGCTTTCAACACTACTTGTAAACTGCAACATTTAGATCAGAGTATAATTATAACATTTAAGACATTTGACTGCTAGGAAATAGAGATGAATCCATGTCAGCATCAAAGGAGGGAAGGAGCTTAAAATAACCTTATGAAGTGTCATTGATAGCACAATTAAAATTATTTATACTTAATAGAAATGTATAATTATAAATTGGGGTGGCAGGGTATAGGAGAAGGGGAAGATTGAGGGCGAGGGAGTATGATTGTTACATACCTCAATGTGGGGAATCCTTGGTTGTGGCATGAATTTAAAAAAGTTGGACACCTCTGATTTAACCCTTATACCAAACAACAATATATCATTGTCCTTAGCATTCGCAAACATTGTCAACGACAATATGCAGTCGCATCTTATTTGCATTGCAAGAGAATATTGTCTCAAAATAAATTTATAAAACATTATGATCTAATTTTATTGCCGAACTAATCATAAATGGTGCAGATCATTACACAAGGGTTTATTATATAATCAAATAAAAAATGATTAAACAGTTTTTCAAAATAATTGTCCTACCAAGTCTAAAAAAGGAAATAGTTGAAAATTGGTGGATTTTGATGTCAAGTTTTAAAGACCATCTTAAAGGTTGTGAGTACCGTGATTTGGATACCAAGTGCCATACAGACTCTTCTTTCTCCCTCCTGTTGTGTGACATTTTATCTTGTTACTAATTTCCATTGGAGAACCTGTGACATGAGTTCTTACCAAAACTGTCCCAAACTAGGAAAATTTTTTCCAGAACAGCCCAATGATGCTGATACACCTGTTGCAGGACATTGTTCTGACTTTTGAATCAGAATCAATAAATAATTGTCTCCCATTTAAATGGGAGACAAAAGACCATTGTTCAGTAGAAACAGATATCACTTGACTCTATTTGTGTGTACTATTCCTTAGAGTCAAAGGGGCAGATTCATACCTTATGGAATAATATTATTAATGATAACTTATTTTTTTCTGGAATTATTGAACAGTTTTATTTATTAATCTATTTTCCCATAGGATGAAGTTTTAAGCCAGCTCGTTGTTGAAGCAATTTTTCTTAACTGGAAGGGGTTTAACTTAGATACTCAAGAAAAACTATCTTTAGAATTGAAGAAATCATTGGAATCTTATTCTGTGCCTTTATTTTTAATTTCCCGTTATTTGGATATATGTTTCCTTGCTAATAAAGATAGAACAAAATTATGGAGTGGAGATCTTGTTCAGGTATTTATTTTATTTCATGTTTATATATACTTAATTACTTTGTATGTTTATGTATATTTTATATTCCAATATAGTATGTATTTGTACTATATTATTAGTATGTGAATCGGTATATAAATCCTCCTCACCAAAGAGGAGGATTTATATTTATATTATATTTTTTTTTTTTAATTTTATACTCCATCCTACAGAACTGCAGAATTTGTACGTTATTTTCTTGCCCATTTTATCTTCCTCTTGAATTCTTTTCCTCTCACTATCCAAAAAGTAGTAACCTAATGTTTGTAAATAATTAGTTTTAGGCTTAAAATAATGATACTATGGCACAGCTAGAGAGTTTCAAGTAGTTTTTAGCATTTTTCACTGAAAACAGAAAAGTGGCTTTTGGACGTGGACCTGCCAATCTCAAAATTCAATTTGATCATCCCAAAAAAGAAAAATTGAAGTTTCTTTGGGAAATCCTTTGTTGACTCGACTTACTAGGGGAGGTTGTACATGTAGGATCACCGATTTCAATGGACTTTTTTTTTGTGATTAGAGGTCGAACAAATAATAGACTCATGCCCACAGGTTTTTACCTATACACCCTAGGAGCCAAGGAAAAAAAAAGAAATTAAAATCTGTACTGTTACTACCCATGAAGGGTTAGGGGTTCAGTACATTGTAAGGAAGTACTGTTACTAGACCAACGGTTGTGCCGGGTCAGTAACACCCTCGACTGCCTAATTTTTCCCCAATTAAGGGAACCCAATTTAGTAGGCTGGGTGGACCCTAGGAGGGGTCTAGAATCCACATGGTTGACTCACTGCATTTTTATTGTATTTATTTTTATTTCTAAGGGCTCTATCCGTAGTTTTATAAGGGGTGTGGTTAAAAGTACCTTCAAGATCAATCAAAATGCTTGTCATAATTTCCTTTTTGGCCAAGCTTTTCTCAATTATGGAGACCAGATGATGTAAGGCATCTTGACAGTATTTGCCTGCTTGTTTAGCAAATAGTGGGCTATGTTCTGGTCTCTCTACTAACATAGTGTCCCTAATATTTCTATTAATAACCTTTTTCAGAACTTTCATAAAAAAGATGTCAGACGTATAGACCTATAAGCGCCTTGGGTTTATCATAAAACACCTCTGGTTTAGGTATATAGCACACTTTCGACTCTTTCATACTGTTCGGAATGTGGTTAATTGCCAGACTGCCCCTAAGTTAAACTAAAAGGCATGGTTTAAGCACTGGTAGACCTTTTCGTAATAAGGCCGTGAAAATCCCATCAGTACTGGCTGATTCAAAAGGTGCAAAAGATTTAATCACCCATTCGACCTTACCAGAAACAACAATTGTTGGCTTTTACACATTTATCTCTGCTACATGTTTAGCTATCAATAACAGGATCAATTTCACTCATCTCCATTAGCACACATCCAGTGCGAAAGTGCGAGCGTACCAGGGCCTCCACAGTCCCCGCCTCTGAATCACTGAAATCCCCTTCCACCCTGACATCACCCTCTCAGGATCCCATTAATTCTAATTGTCGAGGGAACATCATTCACAATCACTGCAGAATTTTGTCCAGAAGTCCCTCTTTTTGCTTTTCTTAAGGCCTTTCTGTACTCAGCATACTTTTATAGGTGTCCCAAATGCCTGCTTATCGGCCGCCAACCATCTTTCTTTATCTTCTGTAAGGTTAACTGGGATCAGTTGTCGCAGATCCCCACAGCATCCCTCCATCGGCCCTTCGGCCTACCACGTTGCCGCACACCATCTGGAACGTAACTGTACAGTTACCAGCCACTCTTTCCTTGCTCATCCTCATTACATGGCTAAGCCATTTAATATCCTTATGTACGAGGAAATATGGAAACAGAGCCCAAAAAGTTCTCCGTTTTTTCTCCCTCGCCAATTACCATTCTCGCATACAGGCCTTAAGATTCTCCTCAGAATTACTCTTGCAAACTTGTCTAGCAGGTTAATGCTTTTATTGCTCAGGGTTCCAGTTTCTCCACCGTATGTGACTGGCCTTATTAACGTTTTTTACAGGGTGAACTTGGTGGTACAGCCAACAAGTTTGCTTTTGATTAGCCTTACAATGGAGAAATAGGCTCTATTTCCAGCAGCAATTCTGCTTTTGACTTCTTCTTCATCCTAGTTCTCACTGATAATAGAGCCAAGGTAAGAAAAATTTCTTACCACTTCAAAATTATAGGGGCCCATTACAAGGCGACTCTGCCTCTGTTCCAGAGGCTTCTTACCCAACAGCATAATCTTGGGTTTTTTCCTCATTAATATGCAGGCCCATCCTTTTTGCTTTTATATCCATCGCTTCGAAGGCAGTCCTAATACTCTGGCGGGATGAAGTCATTTGCACACGCTTGAACTTGGGTCATCTTTGTGAATACTGTTCCTTCCTGATTTATTCCTGCTCTATTTATAGCGTGAGTGCTCTCAGCCTACACTATTCCTCATTCCACATGGTGGTATTCCTGTTGGATTTTATTCTACCCCCACTGTTATTGTTTGTTAGTGTAGGACCTCATAATCTCTTCCGTTAAGGAAGTGTCGAGGCATTCAAGCTTCCATGTATTCCTAATCGACTCGGGGTAGCCCTTAACTTCTTCCCCGAGTTGTGTGTAGTAAGAATCCCAAATTGTTAGCTTTAGGTTTCTGTACACTGATTCAGTCACATTGCATTCAGATAAGTTATACTTGATAAACCGATTATCTGAGCACAATGGGATGCCCTCATCATTGCGCCATCTCTCTCCACTTGGCTCGGGTGTCCAGAAGGGTCCTTTAGACCTATCAGATGGACAGACATGGCGAATCCTCACCTCTGATGTTAGCGAGTCCTGTCAGACTCCACAGGAGGCACCAGACAGAGGTGACAGTAGGTGTCAATAGGAATAAGGAGAACTGGTAATTCTCAAGCATTGAGTAGGGCACTATGACCTGATTCATCCCCTAAGAGTGAGGGAGACTACTATACCCATCTCCCTCTCTAGTCCTCCTATTACCTTACCCATTTAATTTCCTTATTTAAGTTCAGAAAAGTGGTAATTCATTGGCACATTAGCAAAAAAAAAATCCTTTAAAAATCAAGCCCAAAATTTTCTTATTTTCAATTTATATGAAAATTTTTATTTAAGAGTTTCAACGGGTGCTAAAAACAAAGATGGCTTGATTTTTCTTAAACAACAATTTTGTGATATATTTTACTTGTAGGAACTTTTGGTTTTATAATTTGTTATATACTTTAACTTATTTAATACAATCTTCTATTTTTATTCTATTAAAAAAAAATCAATTAGTATATAATAACCATTAGATACATGCAAAGAAAAGGCGACATATGATAATGTAAAAAAATTCTAAAATTTTATAAAATATTTTTTAAATTCTAAGGCAAACTTATTTCACCAATTTTAATTTATAAACAGAACTTCCTACATTTTGGCTTAAGGTTATGTGCCATAATAACTGCTCTACCTTGGAGTCCAGTCTATATTTGAATGTACAAAACAAATTTTTATTCAGGAGAATGGTCTGTTAAAACATTTAAAATAAATGAAATAATTTGGCCTTCAATTTTAACAAATTTACTTTCACCTTAAATAAATTTTGTATTCAATCTTTTTTTTCTCAGCCCAAGGCACATTGGGAAGACCCATCTGACATAGGTCAAATATTTTGATCTAGTATCATTGAAAATGATAATACAATGTGCTTTATCTTGAGTACCATTGAACATGGTCTGTTATGGGTCAAATTTTAGTAAATTTACTTCTTAAAAAATTACAAAAAGGTTTAATAAATTTTTTATGCGTTAAGTAGTTTTAAAGATATTGAGTTCTGAAAGAAAAATGAGCTGTAACTTTAGGTTTTTTTCTAGAATAGAAGTTCTGAATGAACTTTCTGTGGCAGGTACCAGCTATACAGTCAAACCTCTGTGTCAAACATGGAAGGTTCCTTGAAAAAATTAGATATTTCTTAAGGTTGAAGAAGAATCAAAGGTAGTTTTTTTTTTGTCAATGGTCTTGAGTAATTTTTAACAAAGCTGATAATGTGGATTAACCAGAACAAATCTCTTATTGGAAAGGATACAGAAGAGTTGAATGCTCAAGAATGTAAATTAATGATACACTAATTTTTCTATAGGCTTCGGTAAATTTGATAAGATGGAAATAGATCTAAAATCGGATGCTATAAAAAGAGAAGGGATCTTCTTTACTGGACGAACAAGCACCTTTTTTTCAGTAAAAAAAATTTACTAAGAGAAAATTTCTAGATAGAAGGGCAGAAAGGATGCTGGAAAAACTAAGTTAAATAAATAATTTTTATTGGAATTAGTTCTTGGCCTAAGTACACTTAATTTAGTAAGGAAGATGATAAAATGGTATAAAAAAACGTTTTTCTACTTGTTAGATCAAAATTGTACTGGTAGCAAACAAAAATTTAGTGAGTTTCATTTAGTGCTAATTAAAGGCATTTTACGAAAATATCTGCAAACTAGAAGCGTGGCAGGAGGAGGAAAAGGAAAACCTGAGGATTTACCGTTTCGGCTAATTGAAAGGTATTTCTTGTCGTAATGTGAGAATCGTATGGGCATAAAACAGTTGACAAGAAGAAAGTGTGTTGTTTATGTAAAAAGTAAGAAAAGGAGCGATACACTATACAAATAAAAAAAAAAGTGAGTTGGTCTATGTATTGATAATTGTTTTGAAATTATTTAAATTATATTATTAAGTTTTTTAGTTGATTGTTAAAGTTTATGTTTTATAATCTTAATGTTTAATTATTTAACCTTATGTTTTTTGCTTATTTATTACTTTTTGAGCCTTGAATAGTCACTAAAGGGTAGTGAGAAAGTATTTCGACTCCAGCGATGGTCAGTGCTACCTGAGCTCTGTCCCTACAGACCGTTTCGGCCGGTAGTATTCAGATCTCAAAAGGTTAACTACGTTTTCATTAATTAATTATAACATTTTAGCTTTAATTATTTTTTTTATAATGTTATTAAAATGCTGTAAATTTATTTTCATTTACTGGGCTTGACTAAACAAAAAAACATTCCAGTATTGGTACAAATTAATATAGTACCTTTTACAGATTAATTTTAGTATAGCTTGTTATCTCATTTAGACCACAGAAAGATGAGTTAACCAGAGAATTTATAACTGAAAAGGCTTTACAATGCCAAAGTGTGGGAACTTCACCCGGTAAATATAATTCAGGTGGTAGCATTGCAGCAAATAAGATAGGACTTAGTAACAAACGGATTCCTATAAAGTTGAAAAACACTGATCTGAGTGGTAGACCGGAATGTAGGTGGGAGAATTGTGTCAAAACTGTTCTTATGGATTTGGGTTTGGATGGGCATCACTAGATAGATGTATGTAAACAGTGATTAGTAGTGTCGGCTTTAAACCTTTGAATTCGGTAAGCCTTTATTATTATTATAACTTCAAGACTTATTTATTGGTTATATTTTGTTTTCAACCCATCACTGAAAACTCATTAGTTCTATTGTTTGTGATAATTTTATTATTAATTATTACTCTTAAATATCTAGATTTTTATGATTAATCTTTTAATAAATATATTCAATTTCAGCTATCAGAAAAATATTTGAAGAAGCATATTGCTCCTGGTTGCTCTAACAAAACTTCTGAAGGAATTCTTTGTTGTTGCTTACATACTCTCGGAGATGCTGCTCACTTCCATCCAGGAGTTTCTAGAGATGTTATCAATTATCTTGCTAACCTTATTGATCCTGCATTTGATGTTACTGAAGATAACCAGAGTATGTTAGTTATATTTAACAACAAGTTTGTGGTACTTTTTTATCAGGGTAAAATAGATTTTTTTTTGTGAAAGTAGGGGCTTAATTGTTCAAAAATGGTAACAAATTAATAGCTCGAATTATTTTGCTCTTCACTACTTTTTCTGTATTGCCGGTAGCATATGAATCCTGGATAGAAAGAACAAGTGGTCATTAGAGGCAATCTAAGAACTGACCCATTTTTTACATTTGCCGTAATTATTTGAAACAAGTAGTTATTGGTTGAAGGCAGAGTTGTGCCAAAAGTAATTGTTATTACTTTCCAATTACTGTAATTTTATCTAGAAAATTAAATTAAGATTTTGATTAGTAGTTTTAACTACCTGATGAACCACTGTAATTGTAATTATGGGCCAAAATTACTATTAACTAGTTAAACCAAAGTAATTGTATTTATATTTTACTGTAATTAGTAGTTGCAATTACTATTTGCTTAACACTGGTTGGAGGAATGTTTAGAGAATACGATGAGTGTGTTAAGATATCACTTTTGAACGTTTCCTAATAGCTAGTAGTTTTTGACAGGCACTGCAATTTGTGGTCAAGTATTGTCGGGAAAAATTAAACAATACTTGGGCTGCTTATCTAATAAAGATTAATTCTTTGCACATTGAGAAAATAATTATTGCTAAGAATGTTAAAAGTACAATTTCTTTTTATAGTACTATATGACTAAAGAAATTAAAGGGAAAAGCTGGTTATTGATTTTATTATTTGGGTTTATTAGTGAACACTCTTCATGTGATTAATGAACAAATTAGCTGCTATGTATCACACTTTTAAATCCTTTACCAGCGATATCGGTCCTAGCGACTTAGGCAGTTATAAATTAAATTGACTATCCAGTGTTGCATCTGTAGATTGTGTCCTGATCAAGGTCTGGCAAGTATAGGATCACTCTTGAGAATCTGATACCTCTTATACCTCAACGCTTTTTTTTCCCTCCATTTTGTTTCAAGATTTACAATAATTTGAAAAAATAAAAAGAGATCCTGCACTATTATTATAAAAGTTTAAGAACATATGTCAAAATAAGATAAATTTTGGAACTTTTTGAAAACAAAATTTCCTCTATGAACCTTATCAATTTTTATTAAAATCTTATTCTTTAATTTTTTCTTTATATTATATACTTTTATCTACATTTATGATAATAAGGTTAATATATTGCCTAAATTTAATTTTGTTAGGAACAAGTGGAAAATGGTGTGGTTTAGTAAGTGACAATGTGAAAGCAGTAACTATTGTTGCACTTGGAAAAGTTTGTCTTCAAGACCATTTTATTGCCAAGAAATATGCTGCTGTTTTTGCTAATGTTCTAAAAGAAGATTCAAAACCCGCTGTGAAAATCAATGCTATGGCAGCTCTCACTGATCTCTGCGTCAGGTATTTGTTTTCTCTGAGCAAATCATACTTTAGGATGTAATGAAATTGAATTAAATTTTAAGCTTTGTATAATTATAGATATGACTTCTTGATTAAGGATTCATGATTCAAACCTGCAGTTGTAGAATAAAAAAATTTTCCTCTTCAAATTCTAATATTATTCAAAACAATGATTTCAAGTTATTTTGAGTTAAAATCACTTCTGCAAGTTTCCTGGGAACCTAAATCTTAATAATGTTGATCTAATCTAAATCATACAGATCAAATCTAAATTATGTACTGATGGTCCTTGTTCTTATGTATGGTTCTGTTCTTCAGAAAATGCTTGACAAAAGTGTATATTCTTTTATAAAGTCATGTTTAATGTCCTTTAGTTTATCTTTGAAGTCTTTTGTATGATGTTCTTTAGTGTATCTTTGGAGTCTTTTGTATGATGTTCTTATACAAATAGTATGTAATGTATTTTATTTTTTGAAATAAATTTAATAGCTTTATTTTTCATTTAAATTGATTTTTTAATGACTTCATTTGATATTTTTTTTTTCAAGTGACAACTTTGATTTTGTTTTTTAATTATAATAAAAATATCTATATAGTCTCAACTTGTTTATTCTCTTATAACACCAATGTTTCAGCCATTTTGACCACTCTTAGGGATATCAATTTACAATTCAATTACAATCTAATCATTAACAATTATTTTTAAAAACATTCTGAATTATAAATATTTGACCTTAATTATAATATTACAGCTTCAGATAAAGTTATTAAAAATTCACCAGTTATTCTGCCTTAGGCAAAAATATAACTTAGTACTTGTAAACTATAAAACATAATTAAATTAGTAAAACTTTCTGCATAAATTAATTAACTTTCATCATATTGTGTTAAATTACCTATTTTTATCCACTATTTCACTTATAATCTTTTTTTTCCTATTTACACTATCTGTTAGTCTTATAGAAAACCTTATCAACAATAAACTGTTTAACCTACCTCACGTACTAGGTTTGGCATATTCTTATTATATTTTAAATTTTATGTATTCATTCATTTTAGTATTAAAAAACCTACCAAATTTAATTATATATTATTGATCTGATGTACAAACATTTTGATCAAAAATTAATTTTACTTAAAATATAAACATAATGTTGGTTCAAGTTTCTTGTGTCTGATTTGAAATTAATATTTTCCAATGTATAGATCATAGACCGGTCGATCACGATCCCAATTTTGGTCGATCGTCAATTGCTCGCAATGTCAGTGGTGGAATTCTGTGTATCATGAAATTTGGATCGATTGTAGAGGACAAAACTTTCTAGCAATAGGTTAATGCATTCCGGGAATTTGCAAAGGTCATAAATTCTTAGAAATCTGACAACTTGACACTGCCCACAGAGCAGAATATATTTTGACTTATGTGTTACACTTGTCACTGGACACAACGCGTGGACTCAGTATCCGTTATCTTTGTCAGGATGTACACCTAATTATAATTCCTTGGTTTGAGACAAGCAAACTCAGTCTTCCCATTAATGTCAAGGCAATAAAGTAAATTATAAATCTGACTTTATGAATCGCTACTTTGGATTAATAAATATTGTGAATAATTATCCATGTTCTTTTAATTCCTCTGGATGTGAGTTTTTTGGCCCTTTAAATGATAATTGTTGTTTTCATGTAGGTATGTAGATAAACCGTACACTATATAAATAGGTGTACTCAGAGAGCTATTGATTGATTAGCAAAAAGTAAGTCATATTATTTTTTCATGATAAATTTTCCTGGCCCAAAATACAAAAACAAAAATTCAAAAGTGAAATATTGAAATCAAATTATCAGCCTTTCTGTGGTACTTGTACAAACAAATAGTACAACAACTTATATATTAAAGTTGATAAAAGTAAGTAAAAATCTATTTTTAACAAGTGTCAGAAAGTTGGTTATGGAAATTTATTTTCTTCATGAGCCTATCTTGAAAACTTCATAAGTGATTTAAAAAATAAAAAATAGTTTTGAACATATATTTTTCTTATCTACCCATACCTCACTGAAATGCACCTTATACTGCCCAGTGTAAAAATATAGTATGCATTTCACACCCCTTCTCACCTCTTAAATTACGCCTATGTAAGTCGATCGCGTCAGACTTTTAAGATAAAAAGTAGATCTCATATACTGAAAAATTGGCCACCCCTGATATAAATAGCTTCCAGCATTGTTCTTTTGAAAGTATTGTTTTTTTTTAGTAAAACCATTGTATTTCCAAAATCAAGTGGTTTATTTGTTTATATTATATGTTTATTTTGATAGATACATGCTGCAACAATGCTTTTTTTTATGTCTTTATCCATTTGGATCCAGTCAATTTATTATGTTTGCGTAATGTGTATTTAGGATTTTTGTGTCAGTATTTTAGTGTACAGTATTATTGATATTTTTGGTTATGTGGATTGCTTGTAAGATTCTTCTGCTTTTTTATGTTATTTATCATTTCTATTGCTGTGGTGTTTTTAAAATTAAATTTATGGTTTAAAGTTATACTATGGTTAGCCAATGTTGTGGAGTTTATATATATTTTTAATGCTTATATTATATTATATTCTTTTGTTATTATGAATTGCATTCTGGTTTCCAGTTTTTAGGATATCTTTCCTATATATATTTTTTTCAGTTTTGGCAGTCAGGCCTGTATATTGCATTTTGCTTTTCCAATTTACCTATTTTATAGGGGTAGGTCCCTTGATCAACATATTATAATTTTCCTTAGTTTCTGGTTGGCTTATTTAGTATTTTTTGTAAGAAAAAAATTAAGGATAAGGGTCTGTTTTAGTGCAGTATGACTTAAATTCCCTTCTGGGCAGGTAGTATTTATTTTTTTGTTTTTCAAAATAAATCTAGGTTCTCCCAAAAACTAAAAGTGTTTTCCTACACGAGTTTTAAAATGGTTTGAAAAAACAAAACAAATAGTCCTACTTATCAGACTGATTTAACCACCAATATTAACTGTTGTAGTTGTATGTATTATTAGCTTTAGATAAGTAGCTATTTCCTAAGTTTTGCACTTATGCTGTCAATAATTATTTTGATCATGTGAGTCATTTTAAACTAAATATCTATTCTATTGTTAAATTATTTGTGTTACGGATCATGAAGATGGTGAGGGGTCAGGGGTGTGGTCAAAAGAAAACAAAAATAGTTAACAACTTCTATTTTTTACCGTGCCCTGACCATCTTCATAATTTAAAATAATACGGTTAATTATATATATTTATGTTATGATTCTTCTGTATTTTAATTTTTTTATCTTTAAATTAATTTTTATTTTTTTCAGGTTCACATCAGTTGTTGAAGACAACTTGGGAGATATGTGTGTTATGTTGAAAGATAAAGATGTTCAGGTCAGAACTCAATCTCTCAAGCTAATTTTGCGGTTGATACAGGTAAATTTATGCATATAAATTGTATTTTTAAAAAAATTATTTATTTACACCTTGACAGTAGCTGTCACTGCGATGACAGTCTTTTTCTCTCGGAAGTATAATGAGCTGGGTGTCAGTCATGTTTTATCACCAGTTAAAACTGGTCTCTCATGAATCACTCAATAGAGTTTTGAAAATTCTCACTTTCCAATTCAAATCGCTTAAGGAATTTGCCACACCAGCACTAATGACCCAATTCAATTTGTGCTGATTTGTCAGTTATTTTGGAACAAATCTTGAGCACAATTTTCCCCAGTGTTTCTATAATTGTTTTGTGTAACAAATATCTGAAAATTTGTGGAAACATTGTGGGGATTTCATTTTTAAGAATGATTGTAATAATATAAATTACCATGTATCAGTATAAATAATACAAAAATAAATTGTTTCATTTTTAACTTCAATTTATTATTTATTTTACAGGAGGACTATTTAAAACCAAAAGGAGCTCTATTTTTCTATTTACTTATCATGCTGAGAGATCCTGTAGTGTCAGTTAGAGAGATAATCCAAGCCTTTTTTACTAATATGTTGTTAAAAAAAAATGCAAGCATCATGTGCCATTATTTCATTCAGGCTATCTTCTTTTTCAATGACTATATGGTTAGTTTAATAAATTTTTCATTAATTATTTATTAATTAGTTAAATAAAATTCTTTAATAATTTCTTATGTTCTTACATATCTCTTTTTATGTTTAAGGGAAGTGGCAGTTTTAATAAAAGAAGACTTTCAGCTAAAGAGAGGATGGTTTTTTCAATGTCTGGAGTTGCAAATTTTAATGATCGTGGTCAAATTTACAAATATATGCTGTCTAACATGAGGGATGACCACAGATTTAAGTTATGCAATCGAATTTGTTCCGATATTTTGGGTATAGTAATTTAAAATATTTACAGTAATATAAAAGGAACTTTTATTTTCATTCCCTAAAATGAACCGTTTCAAAAAGAATTTTTATATATCATCAATTGATAAAATAAATATAGTATAATATAAAGAATTATACAATATTATTGTTGTTTGATTTTAAAAAAATAAAGTTATTTTAAATAAGTAATTAATTTTAAATAAGTTTTAAAATTAATAGTAGAAATTTTCATCAAGTGGTTCATTTGACCAATTGATTATTTTTATTTGATTTGTCACAATCCAGTTATTTAGAGAATATTCGGTTACTTTTATGTTAGTGAACTTTTTTTTTTTCCGTTTCCAGCTGTTAAAACGAACTTCAATTCTTTTATTAGATCAGAAAAGAACATTTGAATAGTTTATAAGTAACTGATACAGAATAAAAGTTTGTCATCTTCTTAATATCCCTTGTAAATAAACTATGTAAAAATTAAATTTTTGAACATATTTTGTTGCTTCCATATTATTGAATTGCATGGGCTTGTTTTGAAAATAATCCAGAACTTCAAGGCTGCATATTTGTACTGTTAATTAAATTATACAAGTGAAGTTGATATAGGTTTAGGTTACAATAATCAAATCAAATCTATCTTTTATATACATATATATATTCGTGATTTTTGTATGAAAATTAGATTTTTCTTTTAAATTAAATAATATTGTTAAGGATAAAATAAATCTTATATTTTAGATGCCGTTACCAAACGAAAAATACCACTTGACAGAATGGGTGTTTCTATTTTAAAGGATGCTTTATTTGCAATGGCATGTGATGAAATGCGTCTAGAAAACTTGAGAAAAGTAGATGATGACTCATCAGTCAAAGAATCAGATGAAATTGGTGATATTGGGGGAGGCGAAGCTGTATTGGGCATAGCTAAGAAGGTCTTCATATCCCAGGTAAGAAAGATTTTCTAATACTTTTATAACTCTTTTTGAATACTGTAAAATATTCATAGGATATATTATGTATAATAATAATCCTGTTACAAATATATAAAATTTGCAGCATTTGGTTTTAGAATTACGTGTTTTGGGAATAAGTTACAAAAAGGTCAATATTACAATTGACCAGTTGATGTTTTTTTAAATCATAATTTCTATAAATTAACTATAATATTTGCTGTTATGTATAGTAAGAAGTATAATTTAAATGAAAAGATGTATTTCTTAATTTAACAACTATATTAAATGTTTTGTTACCTATTATTTACTCCTAGTGCCATATACTGAAGGAAAGTTTCACTTACGTTTTGACACCATCGATGTTCAGTACAAGCCTTACATATAAATTCTTTACTTAGTAGAAAAAGAAAGAATTAAAAATAATTATTTCAGAATGAGGGACAATTTTCTAAACTTATCCGGTTTGATTTGGTTTTGGTATCTGCTGGTGGAACTAGTCTGGCAAGTGGGCTTAGTGGTCCTTTTTGCTAACCCATGGTGGCTACCTGAGTTGCCACTACGTACTAACCTATACAGAGTGTCAAGATTCTTCTCTTAAATATTAACTGCCCCAGGTGGGAATCAAACACAACCTGCACAGCCATCACATCCCTTATCCAATTTTATTTAAATCTTTAAAAAACAATTGAAATTTTTCTTGGTCATTAATTTGTTTATATACATTTACATATCCATGAATAATTTTTCAGATTGTAAAAGCCAATTATGTGGAATCCATTGTGCCAACAATCACAAAGTTAAAACGAATGCTTGCAGCATTAAAATCACCGTTAGTTAGAGACCTGATGATATGTCTTCGTGAACTTATGAAAGACTTCAAGAATGAGGTATGTTATTAACAAATATATCAATGAATTGTCTTAATTTTTCCTGGAAAAATGTAAATGATAGTTATTGTGTTTATTTCACAGATAAATGACATATTTCATTCTGATCCTGAAATAGCAGCTGAAATAGCATTAGATTTGAAAGACGTTAGTGAGGAAGAAGATCAATTGAGTGATCCATTTGCAGAATTCTCTGTGAACGAGGTACGTGCACGGTGTGAACAGTTGTCTGAAATGGCCTTATGTGAAAAAATGGGCATTGTTACACCATTGAGGAAGCTGCATTCTCAGTCATTATCTTTGTTAAGACCATCTTCTGAGATGGTTACTAAGATTCAACTTCCATCTTTAATGGGATGTAACTTACCAGTTCGTCAAAGTCTTACTAAAAATCAATTGGATCAAAATTCAGGATCATGTAGCCCTTCTTCAATATCATCTCAGAATTCATCGGAGGATTCATCTGAAGTTCCTCTGAGCGATTCCAATTCCCTAAGTCCTTCATTCAGTTCATCCAATGGAGAAAAGGATAACTCCCCTAGTAGTGAGAAATCAACTCATGGAAAGAAACAAAATAGTTTCGAAACTTCATCCCCAGGAGGTTCTGCTAAAGGTTTTGTACCAATTAAACCAAAAAAGAAGGCAATTCGTAAGAAAAAGAAGTAAATTTGATGTTCGTAATTTTGATATATTCATATTATTTATTAATTTGTTTATACAGGTATATACATACGCATCCACACACATGTTTGTGTGTTTATATATGAATGTAATATATTCCTATGTTATTTATTCTTTTTTATTTCTCAATTTCCTGTGATGTTCTGACACTTCTATCTTTTGTTGTAGAACCATTATCAGCACAAATTTAAAAAAAATCACAATCGTTAAATAATTTTTTGTATTGGTCAAGTTAAATTTTTATATTCTTAACCTCAACAAATTTTAGGAGTTAAAGTGTAGAATCTATCCAGTGTAGTAATTAAGTGTCAAGTCATCTAAATGTTAAGAATGTGATGTATTTAGTAGTTTTGTAGTTATCAACTATGTGTTGATTCTGAGACTGTAAATGACTATTTTTTTCTTGGAAAGCTTTTTATCAGCTTAATCCTAAAGGTTTATTCTTTTTTTTTTTTTATGTCCTATATTCTTGAAGATTTTAAAAATGATGTAATCTCTTATATAATACTGTTGTTATGTTTGAAAAAAATGAATAAAGGCTTTTCAGCTTTTAATAGTTTTCCGTATTTTTTTATTTCCTTCCCGTAATCTTCCTAAGTAATACTATTAATAAGAGCCAAAATTAAGTTAAAAGTATCTGCTTCAAATTGTAAATAAAAACAAGACTTTCCTTGCAACTTTAGGTTCAAAGTCCAAAACAAAAATTGTTTCTTCTCTGTTATTGGTCTTATTAGCTTTTAAGTAATTGTGTATACAATTTAACAAACAGTATGTATATTTTTGAGTTATGCACAAATAAGATAATACATGCACAAATAAAAAAATAATAAATTTCATCTTACTTTTTTATGATTTTTCACCTAGAAGTAAAATAACTACAAAATATTGTGCAATCAACAGTTTTGAAAGAAAAAACTATTTTAAATAAGTAAGTTAAAATTATTTACATCATTAGTCTTTTTTCAATTATAATTGCAATTAACTCACCAACTCAATATCTCTATTTACAAAAACTTATCATTTTAGAACAGGCCTAAAATATTATAAAATAGTTATTCGTTTCTTTTTACCTTAACTGTAATTTGAGAACAGTTGAATGGAAGAGTGAAGAGCTGTAGAGCAGCCTCTGATAGTCTTCTTTTCTTTCAAGGTGTGAATGATATGTGAATTGGAATGTTCTCAAACCATAAGTACTGCAAGAATGAAGACGTCAATCTGTAAATGTAGAAGAAAGATGTCCCCGAAAGGATGGACTAGGCACTTTAGAGAGAAGATATCGTCATCTTCCCTTACAATGCCGAGCCAGTGGGCGATGAAGACTTTGCGGCAGCCACAGAAAACCAGCTTAAAAATCATTAGGTTCTGAGACTACGGAATTCATTAATACTCTAAAAATATATTTAGTTAATTTATTTTTCGAAGGCATCATGCTTTCTGATTTTTTTTCTTAAACAGAAAAAAGCAGCCTTCATACTTCAGACTGTTTATTAATTTTACATTAATAATTAACAGAATAAAAGAACATTAAATGAATTCAGGAAACTCCATGTTAACATTGGCATTAGCCAAACATGCAATAATAAAAAATCCTAATTTTGAATTCAAAATAATAGATAAAGCTGAAAACAATAGAATAAGAAAAATATTAGGAGCATTACATATCAAAAAAATAAAAATCAAGTGGTAAATTATAAAACACAAAGGAAAAATAGGTACACATTAAGCAGATATAACAAGTAAAATGGATTAAAAAAGAAAACCAATCAAAGACATTAATGAAGAAGATAAACAGAAGCAGAAACCAAGGACCCAAGTCAATATAAAATAATTTCTACTAGGCAGGAGAGAGTATGTCATTAAAAAAGGGACACCATATTAGTGAAAATGTATAGTTATAAGGTAGCTAACTATGAAATCTAGAACGATATATAAATGTGTATTCAAACAATAATAGTTAGTATATTTTAATTACAGTATAAGGGATGACAAAATTTCAAATAGAAATTGTGTAACTTAAATTTTGTAAATTTGTACAGTTTTGTAAATGGAACAAATAGGATCACAGCTCCAAGAAGCACTTCCTCACTGAACCTTTGAGCAGTTGGAGCCCTGACAATGAAAATTTGTTCAGTACAAGCGTGAAAATTTAGTGCTCCCAAAACTCTAAATGATAGCCTGGAATGGTAGAAACTCGCAAGCGAATCGCTCTCCACAATCTATTGAGACTGTTTAGGTGGTATAAACAGAAGAGAGACAGGCCTGTGAATAAAACCACTTACCATTCCTGATTGGCAAATAATCATCTTTCTCGAGCAACTTAGGTGGTAGGAGGATACATGCAACCTGCGACGTGCCACGCCGGCCCTGAACTCTTTGCTGCTTGTCTCTTGGACAAGTGGACTTAGCTACTCTAAACATTGTTACAATGTAATGAACGTTCAGGCCTTTTCTATAGGGTCTTTTTTTAAGCCCGATAGAACTTGAAATTGTAAAAAATAACACAAAAAATTAAATTGTAATCAAAATTTTTTTTTTATTCGAAAGATCAATACGAGACAT
>NW_027115703.1:185505-200740 GCF_000696795.3 Halyomorpha halys | reverse complement strand
ATGCGCTTCGTCAAGAACAGCCGCGGTGCCCATATGCCCGAAATCATTTTCAAATGTTAATGTCACGTATTGATCTTTCGAATAAAAAAAAATTTTTGATTACAATTTAATTTTTTGTGTTATTTTTTACAATTTCAAGTTCTATCGGGCTTAAAAAAACACCCATACATCTAGCTTTCTCCACGGGATACGCCTTTATTCGAAAGAACCATTATTCTTCATTCTTGACCAGAATAGATAAAGGACGTTTATTAAAACAAAAAACGCGTATTTAAAAAATTAAAGGCACAAAAACCTACTTGGAGTTGAGAAAAGTTTTGTTTGGGAAAGCAGACTCAAGACAAATTATCGATTGTTTCCTTCCCAATTTGGTCCAGAAGGGATTATTGCAATATACAGTGTTCAAGCCAACAATTTACTGACCAAATTACTCACTAAAACAAAAATATTACTTATTATTAGTCTTTAAAATCAAAAATATTTACTGTTCTGGTTGTATTTATTTTGATTCTGAGTATATACATCTTCAGCTCAATTTATTGTCTTCACTTCATTAAAATTGAAGTCATGGTTATTTAATTCACCATGTTTTGTCAACTCTATGGCATTGACATTATTAGGCCTTATAATGTTTCTTTTATGTTGATTTACTCTAGTTTTTGTGACACCTTACCTTAGTCATTTTTCAATTTGTTATTGTTTTAAAACTCAAATTACCTTAATCATATTTTAAAAACATGTTAGCTTTATCAGTTAAGTACATTAAGTTTCATATAAATCAAAAATTATAAATTTTGGGAGGATATTTATTTTCTGGCGATGTCCAGCGTTTACAAAAAAAAAAATTAACTGCTCACAATTTTATCCAAATCCAACGTTATAATAACTGTGGAAAGCTGAATTTTCATTCTTCCAATCCTATTTCAATATCTTTTTGAATTTTATTCTTTTATGATGAAGAATTAGCTTCAAAAAAAGAAAAACTTCTTAAATGTTTTATTTTAAATCTCTGGTTCTAATTTGTGAACATAAATCTGGTTTGTAATTTTGAAAAAAAAAAAAATAAATAAACGGAATATGGTGCGGGTGTGGTAAAATAAAACTCAAATAGTGACAACTATTTTAATGAGCTAACGTTTCGTCCCACGTTGCAGGGATTCGTCAGGGTCAGCTTTGACAGAAGTTTAAGTCAGAGTGACTTTGAACCTCACCTGCAACGTGGGGCTAAACGTTGGCTCATT
Organism: Halyomorpha halys; assembly: GCF_000696795.3. Lineage (NCBI taxonomy): Eukaryota > Metazoa > Arthropoda > Insecta > Hemiptera > Pentatomidae > Halyomorpha > Halyomorpha halys. The sequence continues at coordinate 199,499 of NW_027115703.1, read as the reverse complement.
ACAATAGTTGTCACTATTTGAATTTTTTTTTCCCGCACCCGGACCATATTCCATTTATTAAAAAAGTAAATGGAAAATTACAAGGTTAAAAATGAAACGTAAAAATAAATAAGAAAAATAAAAGGTAATATAAAAATAAATAAAAACTCACAAAACTGTCACTCTGATTTTGACTTCTGTCAAAAAACCCTGACGAAGCCCTGCAACATGGGGCGAAACGTTGACTTATTAAAATAGTTGTCACTATTTTAATTTTTTTTACCGCACCCGCACCACATTCCGTTTATTTATTTTCAAAATTACAAACCAGACTTATGTTCACAAATTAGAGCCAGAGATTTAAAATAAAACATTTAAGAAGTTTTTCTTTTTTGAAACTACTTCTTCATCATAAAAGAATGAAATTGAAATTGGAATGAAAATTCAGCTTTCTACAGTTATTATAACGTTAGATTTGAATAAAATTGTGAGCAGTTAATTTTTTTTTTGTAAACGCTGGACATCGCCAGAAAATAAATATCCTCCCAAAATTTATAATTTTTGATTTATATGAAACTTAACGTACTTAACTGATAAAGGTAAAATGTTTTAAAAATATGATTAAGGTAATTTGAATTTTAAAACAATAACAAATTGAAAAATTATTTAGGTAAGGTGTCACAAAAACTTAAAAACTAGAGTAAATCACATAAAATAAACATAAAGAATGTTGTCACTGTTTGGACCATATTCCATTTATTAATAATACACACGGTCAATCAGCGATCTTCCAAAAAAATAAATAAATTTAAATTTATTTGAAAATTTGTGTTTAACGTTTTTTTGAGATCAGAAAAACGAATATCAACTTTATTTCAAAAAACATTTTATCCCACTTTTCTGGACCAGTCGGTTTAAATTATTTCAATACTGTACTTTTATCATGAAATAGAGGGCTAACAATGTACCCTAAGGCTAACAATTTTCAAAAACTCTTGAATAAGAATTTTCGCAAAAAATGATATATATTTTGCCCACTTCACAAGGTCAGTCGGTCTGAATTCTTTCAACTGTGCCCCATATCAGAGGTATATGCCCAATATATTTTTTTCTGAGTGTGGCCTAGTTTACAGGAAGGGCTTTTAGTTTTTCTTATTACATTTTATATAATTGATAATATTTTTTTGTTATCCTACATCTGAAAACAAATAGATTGGTACTACTATGTCATATCAAAATCAACCGTATTGAAGTAATTAAAACCGACTGGTCTAGAAATGTGGGATGAAATATTTTTTGATGGAGTAATTAAGTTGGTATTCGTGTTTCGCTTCTCAAAAAAACCATTGTTTACGAATTAATTAAAAAAATTAAACTTTTTATTTAAAATTACGAACCAGACTAATGAATCTTGGAACGCTGTAATGCTTTTCACCAATTTATTTAGTTACCTCGGCCAGATATATGGTATTTCTCGATCTTACCTCTTGGCGCAAACCTCCCGAACTATTTACAGGAATTTTAGGGCTATGCTTCAACATTTAGAACATTCCATTCAGTAAAAATTTTGAGGAGAAAATTCAAAATATTTTATGGAGATTTTATGAAATATGGGTATGAGCAGGACAAATGAAAGTTAGAGGACATATTTAATTAAGCAGTTTTTCGAATGCAACCGTTTGAATTTTTGATATAAATTGCTATTAAAAAAAAAAAATTAAATATAGTTAAATATACATCAATATGAAAATAATTCATTCATTCATCGATAAAATAAAACTTTGTCGATCGAACATTTAGGAATATTCTAGATGATACAAAACTTTTGAACAATTACTTGCCAATTATACGAAACTTTTTAACTAATTCTTACTTTAATTAGGGGTAATTACAATGAGGTGGAGGAAAAAATTGAAAGAGGATGCCCACAGGGTTCGGTCCTAGGTCTGGGCCTGTGGAAACTAGTGTTTGACGAGTTACTGGGGGAGCTAGAGAACAGAGGGTTCCATGCCAGGGCCTACGTCGACGACCTGGCAGTCATCGTGGCCGAGAACAGAAGAGCCAGATTGAAGATGGAAGCAGAAAGGTGTGCCGGTCTCATAGTAGAATAGTGTGAGGAAATTGAGTATGGTCGCAGGTAAAACTCAGGTCATACTTATAAGAGGCTCCTCTGATAGGGCCCATCCTATTACCCTAAACATCCAAGGACAGAGGATTAGACTAGGTGAGGAAGGGATAGGGTGACCCCATCAGTTAATGGATTAAGCAGGATAGGGTGTGGGTTCTGGGGAATCAGGTACCCTGCTACGATGACCATTTACAAATGCGTGGTCCTTAGTATTCTGAGGTACGCATTTCCTGTGTGGAGCCGGAACTTCACGCAAGATCAAAAGAGGATACTGGCCACCATACCAGATTATTGGGTCTCGTAGATCCTGACGGGACATGGTGGGTTCCGGGGAAAGCTGCAAAGCTTTGGGAAGTACATCGATCCCCGGTGCCCTACGTGTGGAGTCCCTGAAACTGCAGAGCATGTAGTGTTGGATTGCACCGCCATGGTAGGACATCGTGCCAAGTTGTTGTGGAAAACCGGAATATTCGCACTCGCTGAGTTGGACTTACCTCGTCTGATGGAGGAGCAGAATTATCACTTCTTCAGGGAGTTCATCTACGGGTGGAAGGAGGTGGTAGGCCGGACGCACTTTACGTTAGGAAGGGCTCGACCACCAGAATCGGCGAGCCACCAATACAAGAAGATTAAGGTGAAGAAGCAGACGCAGACTGAGACCAGTAGGGCTGGACCAAGCTGCGTGCTGGAGGATGCACCCGGGCGGATGCAGGTGGATAAAGTGCAGCCTCACCTCAAAGGCGCTCATGCGAGCGCGGGGCTGCACCACGGTTGAACTCCAATAAATAAATATTTTTTGATAATTATAAAATTAGTAAAACAAATAAAATTGATAATTATTGGAAGCAGTGGCATGCGTAATCCTAGCGCACTACCTTGCTGGCGAATCCCGTATGCCAGAAATGGCGAGGAAGGGAGAATAAAAAAAAAAAATAAATAAAAAAATAATAATCCTTGCTTTAAGAGGTAAATGTTCCGAGACTATGGTAGGCGTGCAACGTTTCTTTTCAACAAAAGTACATTGGATTATTAAAATTTATATAGAATTATCGGGAAAGAAGTGTGAACAGCTTCATTGGCAATCGATTATAAAATGTTACCATCTACAGAAACATCGATGATGAAAAAAATCTGAATGGTTTAAATAACGCGCGATTTCATAATCAATGGCATTTTTATTTTCTGCAGCTTGGAAAACAGGTAAAAGACCCCAATAAGTAAGAAATCCTTACAATAAATTGATACGCGAGCGTGCTATATTTTTTACCTGGTAAATAAGAGTTATATGGAAAAATAAGTTTGTAGTGGTGACCTATTTTTATTTTTGAAATGATCCTTAAATTATCTCCAACAAATCGGACATAGAGAAGATTTTTCTTTTACTTTTTGAAAATAAAAATATTGCCTTCAAGTAATGCAATATTTGTTAATAAAAGGTGTAGTTACATTTTCAATGTAGGTGACCTATCTTCACTCTTATTTTAAGAAGACTTTATGGTCGCGGTGTCTGTGGCCTGACCTCAATGTAATGGGGTACGAAATTGTTCGAATTCAAATTTTGATTGTTTAAATATTGTTGTTTTTGATCTTGTTGTTTTATTGCTTATTAGTTTTAATATTGCTCTATAATTCTACTTTTGTTCTATATTTTCGTTATATATTATTATACTTTTGTTCTATACTGGTTCTAAATTATTTTACTTGGACTCTGGCTTTTTTCGCAAAAGAAAGTAAAAAATTAGTGGGGGAAAAATGATCGAAGGAGAAACGATGATAGAACTAATTTTGACAAATATTTGGGAAAACTGACAACAGTTTTTGGAGGCACTAAGCGACTTTTAAAACACCATGAGGCATCAGTCTCGTTGAGGAAAGATGAAGGTTTCTGGGCTTTTTCGTACCGGTAGAAATCCAAAATATTCGCCGGCCATCTTTCAACCCTACTTAACAGACATTCGACATTAATCTAATATGCAGAAAGTTTTAGACTTTCCTCTTCCAATGTCTTTTCCACCTAAATCCTTTACTCCTACTGAAGTACTAAGATAAAAAAGAGGTTAGTCCACCATACATAACTAACCAATAAAAAATAATTTTTCTCTCTTTTCATAAGGGCAATATAATATTAATGAAAGAAGAATACGATATTAATGAAACCATAGGATGCATGATTAAATTTCTGTCACTCTTAGTCAATACGACATTTAAAAAACACAAAAATATTTAAAAACAAATAAAAAAAAGCTAAAAATAAAATATGAAGGTAATAAAACTATAATCTATGTATACAATAGTGAGGGCTTTATGATAATCAAAAATAAATTTAAGGCTTGAACCAAAATTTTCATAGTTATACGAAATTTATTGTACGAAATTAAACCAAAAGTTTTTCTAAAAGATATGCCTCCTAAATATGCCACAGATGATATTTTAAATAACTTTGAAAATCAGAGATTGATGATGTATAAATCTACAATTTATTTTGTGTGTAATATTGATTAATATATTGTAGATGTAAAGTCCTAACATAAAATGACCTATGTACCTTGTAGAAAATACATTCAGGAGAAGTATTTATAAAAACATTTAATTTTAATAATGTGACTGGATTGTAGAAGTAAAAAGTTAGAAAATGGCCAATGGAAAGGGCCAAAACATTGTCGATCCTTTGACTTATTTATTCTACACACCAGTTTCATTATTAAAATTATATTTTTTCATAAATACAACTCCTGAAAGTATTTTTTATAAGCATAGGTCATTATTTTAATATTTTTGATAGGTGAGTCATATAAGTGTAGAGGTGATTTGTAATTAAACGTTTTGAGTAAGGGTGAAAAAGTTACAGGGTGGGTTGATTTGACTAATTTCGTTGGACCTGAGCAGAATAGCCTTTAATCTTTTATTATAAAATTTTAATTATTGGATGTGAGGTGTGAATTTATAGTTAAGATTGGGCTCGAGGATGGCCAGGTTGCCTGAAATATTTGGAATTTAAAATATTATTAAAGGGTGTTTGAGACTTCATCTGACACAATTTATTTTATTTAAAGAATATAGTTTTATTTTTAAAAAAAGTGGTCCTCGGGATTTTTCCTTTAATCATTGTGATTGATATTTAATAATTTCAAAAAATCAAACAATCACAATAAATTTGCTCATATTGAAATGACAAAAAATATTTGAATCTGGAACGGAAGTCCCCTATTTATAACTATAATAAATTGTTTATTATAGTAGTGTGATTATTATAATTATCAATCAGTATATATCTCAAAAAGAAATAAAAACACTCTGTACTATATGTCATATTTACCTACTTATCTAATATTGTATAATATCGCAACTATTTTATATTTTTCAAGTTGCCTAGGGTGTGTACAATTAGTAAAAATTACTTAATTACTGGCTAATAACGAACTTGTACATGTCAACGGGACAATAATCTAACTTCAATTTGGTCAACAAACAATAATCTTACATTTTATTAATCCCATATTGTTAAACATTTACCAACAACATCCGTAGCTCTATTTATCTTCAAAAATACAAATACTTCGATCCACATTTACAATCAACATTTCATTATCCTAGCACATTTACGTCTTGGTCATTCAATTCTTGTTCTGTCTTACGTTGGGAATTATAAAAAAAAAAAAAATACCACACCATAAAAACATACCTACTGTTATACTGTTGACATCCTATTAATTTTATAATGGCCGCTATGAACTTAAATTTAAAACTTAATTGGAGAAGATGTTAGGGGGGTTTGGTCAGCAAAAAGAACATAAATAAACAAAAAATTCTTTTTTCATGCCGACGTTTCAACTTGAGTCATAGGTCTTCATCAGGGGGTTCTAGCAGAGTTTCACCTAGGACCCCCTGCTACAAGCTCCCCGATGAAGACCTGAAACTCAGGTCGAAACGTCGGCATGAGTAAAGAATTTTTTGTTTATTTATGTCCTTTTAGCTGACCGCACCCCCTGACCATCTTATCTAATTATTAATCTACGGTAAACTATCTACATCTCATTAAATTTAAAACTAATGAAGTGGAATGTCTACACTCCGTAGAAATGATACTGAGTTTAAACATTTCTTTTGAAAATAAACCACAGCTTGTATTATTTAGTAGGAGTATTCATGAATCTTTAGTTTAACATGTTAAGGCGTGTTAAATGGAGAAATATTACCTTCTTTTACCAAGTTAAAACTATATAACATGTAACATGGCTGAGAGTCTGTTACTTACTAGGTCTGTTCATTTAACAGAATGACGTCACGAAACAGACCAGTTTTTTTTTTTTTTTTTTTTTTTTTTTTTTTTTTTTTTTCGTACCCTCCATTAATTAGGAAAGAAATTAGGGGTACATGAGATATGTAAGTATAAGTTAGTATCCTTTTTCTACCATAGGTATTATATGAAACAGACCAGCTGAGCTTGTAACCGTTTTATATGTTGTGTTAGGTTACTTACTCGTAGTTTGTGTATTTTATTTTTCTTTTGTCTTGTGTTTTGGACTTTTTAAAAAATATAATCAGTAGCAAAACTTTTACACATCTACTTTTCACTTATTTTAGGGATGTTGTAATAAATGACTGTAATCAAAACTTAGAAGTAAACAATATAATGAAGTTTTGGAAGAAAAGGTTACTAAACAAGTTGCTCAGAAAATCCTCTAGGAGCTCTTATGCATCTATTATTTAACATAGCTTTAAATAGGGCTGCTCACAATGCTATACTTGTAACATTTAACATGGTAAAACATTTTACATTTAACACAATATCATGAATACACCTAGTGAGACTCGGTTCTCGATAAACGGACTGCAAATTAGAGAGAAACTCTTTATTTAGCCATACAGCCTAAATGCATTGGGTTACTACAAAACACAGCATACCAATCAATCCATGATCGGGCATATATATATTTATATGATCTAACAATATTTTTTTTCCCAACCATTTCCTTTTACAATCAATACTCGTCTACACGCTTAATACGAATGTTTTCATTTTTTTTTTCTATTTAACAATTTCATTCCGTTTGACAATTTTATTTCATTTAATTGACAAATTTTTTTCTCCCCAAATTACTCTCACAGACCCTCTCCAGTGATCCGCTACCCACGGTTAATCCGTTTAACAAATTAAACGAATTTATTATTAGATAGCAATATAAAATGAAACCAAAGACGTAATAGTCACAGTATTAGATCAGTTTACAGAAAAAAAAATTAATTAATTAAAAAAAAACAATATATAGATTAAAAAACATAGCAAAAAGTCAGTTAAAAGAAATAATTAAATGAATAATTTAAGATACTGGACGGGTGGTCGTGTTATATTGGCGAGCTCCGATCTTCTCACGCTTAGAGACCGATAGGAAATTTTAAAGATGGTGAGCTTGTTAGTATACAATTTTAAATCCATCAATAAACAGTAACAGCAATAGCAAATTTTATACCTTGCAAAAATTGCATTTTTTAGGATCAAAGATAGATTTTGTGCTCTCCCAAAACTTAATTAATGTTTCATAATTATGAAAGATAGTTGACCGTGGATGACGTACGAGAAGATGGTTGGGGGTGCGGTCAAAATGAAACACAAATAAGTTGGTGTAACTTATTTAATTGTGCCAACGTTTCGGCTAGAGTTTCTAGCCTTCATCAGGGCAAAGAAGAGAACAAGATAACAACCAATAAGTATAGAAAATAAAAAATAAAATATAAATAGAATGACATAAAGTGAATTATTTTACAGAATGGAATTAATAAAATAAAGTGATGAGAGAAGTGGAAAATAAAATGTATACATAGGTAATTGAATAAGTAGGTAAAATAACATAATTAAGGAAATAAAATAAGTTATATAATGGAAAAAAGTATGTATATATTAGTTATTAATAATTTAAAAATTGAAATATGGAAAGAAAAAGAAAATTGAGATCAAGAAAATATATGTAACTATAATAATTGGTAAAGAGGCAAAATATAAGTAAAGTTTAACAAAATAAATGAATAGAAGAAAAAAAAATATTTTGAAAACAACAATAATAATATATATTGAACATAACTAATAACGTGGGATTGGAAAATTGAGAAAAGAAGGGGTGGTAAAATAAAGATAGGGAAAAAAAGAGAATAAAACTTTACCTCAACCCTCTACTAAATACCAATTGGAAGAAATAACTTACCGTCCAACCTTAAAATTTTCTATTATGTAAAAAATATAGTCAGGAAAATATCTCAAAGAACAAACGGCCCAACTCGTAAAACTACCCGGAATAATCTTTTTTTGTGAAAAGAGGACTAAGTAAGAGGAGAAATGAAAAGTGGTCCCATAAACTTATTGAATTCCACCCCAGGGATAAATGCTGATGGTGAGGATACAAATTTTGCAATTGCACTTAATCCATACTACTAATTAAATATTGTTAGGTTTTATTTCCTGGAATTCGAGTTCAACTAACTACAAACGTAAAATTCATAAAACGGTAAAACAATATTTTAAAATAAAAAAGAAATCTTAAAATTACAAACTAAAAAAAATTGCCCTACCAAGATTCTATATCCTATGTCGTCGTTAAAAACCTCAATAAAAAAGCCATTATTTGTCTGACAAGAATTTATAACTTTATTTTCCGTTTAATATATTTCCCATTATCCTGGAAAATTGTCAAAGTCGTACCAATCCGAAAACCGAATATGAATCCTACAGAAAATTGAAATGATAAACCAATTAGCTTACTAATTATTATATGTTATCTAAGACCTTTGAAATACTTTTACTGACCAACAATATTAGGATGTGGTGAAGTTCATTTAAGCCTAAATAAAAATTTGATGTTTTAGTAGTTGTTATTTTGATATAAAAGTATAAGATATATCCCTTCATTTTCGAAGCATTTATTTCAACACGAAAATTCCAAATTAAAATTTTATTAGTAGATAGAAGTACTTTTACTTGCTAGTAGTTTTAGCTAGATCTTACCTAAAAAAATTAAGAATTTATTTCACTTCCTCGAATTCGGGTTCAACGAACTACAAACATAAAATTCATCAAAAGGTAAAACGATATCCTAAAATAAAAAATAAAGAAGAAAGTAAGACATTACAAACTAAGAAAATTGCCCGGCCAAAATTCTATATCCTCCGTTGTCGTTGAAAATCTCAGAAAAAATCCATTATTTTACTGACAAAAAATTATAACTTTATTTTCCCTTTAAGATATTTCCCATTATCATGTAAAATTGCCAAAGTCATGCCAATCCAAATACCGAACATGAATCCTGCAGAAAATGTTAATGATATACCAATTAGCTTACTAATTATTATATATTATCTAAGATCTTCGAAAAACTTTTACTGAACAAAAATATTAGGATGTGGTGAAGTTCATTTTAGCCTAAATGAAAATTTAAAGTTTTTGATAGGTGTTATTTTGATATAAAAGTTTGGACCCACCCCGCTAAGATCCCCGGGGAGCGACGGTCCTACATCACTTTGGGAAATATTAAGCTATTATTTCAAAAGTGATATAGGACCGGGAAGAGGAGACTTCAAGATAGTTCAATCAAGAAATATTTAAAAAGCCCCTGAAATTGAAAAACGGCGTGATATCCCTTCATTTTCGGGGCATGTATTTCACCACGAAAATGGGCGCGAAAATTCCAAATTAAAATTTTATTGTATTACGTCACAAATAAACTCATTCATAAAGACCTTAAAATCCCATTCGTTGCAGATTTGACCCAAACCAGATATGCGTCTTTTTATTCCAAACTCCTTAACCATCCTAACCCATTAATTCTTAATCTTTCATCCTTAACAATCCCTGATAATCCTCCGAGGCGTCTGAAAAGAAGATGGCCACGAGACCTTCTAGTTTAAATTAATGTTTGAACTACCACCAATGGGTGGTTCCTTCCCAAGATTTTCAAGTGTATATGAAACATACTAAATATTTACCTATTGTATTATTTTGTACAGTTGTAAATTACAATAAATAAATAATTTTAAAAAAAAAATTTATTGGTTGATAAAAGTAGTTTTGCTTGATAGTGGTTTTACCTGTATCTTACCTTAGAAAATTAAGAATTTATTTTATATTTTTAATAAAGTAAGGAACCAGTTCTTTATATTATTTGTATTTTTTTTTGCCTATAACAATTAAACGGTACATCTCGGCTAAGTTAGATCATACATAATTAATGCTGCGTCGATTGACTTCCATAGTACCCCCGTAAACCGTCGAAAAAAAAGTATTATATTTTTTTTTTTTAATTTTCAGAAAAATGTGATATAGTACAATATATGAGTCTAAACTTAACACAGAAACGCATTTCTGGCTGTTTTAAAAAAGGTTACAAATCAATTAACTAGTTTGATAAAGGAAGGAATAACGAAAGTTTAGGTCTTCTTTCAGTTTTTCATCTGTAATTCCTTAACAGTTGATCTTATCGAAAAATAATGAATTAGTCGGTTTATATATACCGTTTTAAGACCGCCAGAAATGTGCATTCAACTTAGGTTTAGACTCATAAATTGTAATATATCACAGACTCATATATCACGAACTTCTATGTCACAGACTCATATACTGTACTATATCACAGATGTCTGAAAATATGATAAAAAAAAAACTTTTTTATTTTTTTATTTTTCGACCGTATTACATGGCCGAATTATTAAATTATGGTACTTATTCGACGCAGAATCTAATTTTTTATATTATAACTTCGCTATGATGCCAGGTTTACTATTTATAGGCGAAAACAATTATTTACAGATTTATGATATATGAGGACCTGTACTTTTTACTCAATAGTGCTACCAATGGGTAGTTTCCCTAGATGCCTGTATCACTCCATTTTGATCTTACATCAAATTTACTTGATGTACTTTTATGTAAATACAGTTCTAAATAGCAATAAGTAAATAAAAAAAAAAAAAGATTTCAAAGAAAGCTAAAAACAATTTTGACATATTTTCTCCTAAAAAAATATTTAAACCCTCTTTGCTAGGTTAGCTTGTCCGAATGTTTTCAAAATTTGGTATACTTTATATTTTTTTAATACACTTTACTAGAAGCACTTTTGTTTTTTTCAAATACATTTAAACTCATTTAATACAACTGGATATATTTTTTCTTGTTCTGAAAAATTTCATAAAAAAAAAAAAAAAAAAATCTTTTTTTGATTTCGATGGTTTACGACCGTATTACATTGTCAAATTATTAAATTATGGTACACATTGGACGCATAATCTAACACTCTTTAATTTTGTATACCATTATTTCGCTATGATCCCAGGTTTACTATTTATAGGCCAAATAAATACTTGCAGATTTATGATATATTAGGACCTGAACTATATACTCAATAACTGAGGCGAGTTTATTTCTGCATGTAGGTAGAAAGATATGATAAAAGTATGTGAATGTTAAACTTTGCAACCACTATCTAATATAATATAGACACAAGTGTTTCAATAAAAGGAATGTACTGGATATAACTACTGATATTATCATAAAACAAATAGCTCTTTAATGTTTTCAATGTTTAAAACTTCGGTAAATGACTAATGATGAATTGAGAAAATAAATCAATATTCGACAAATACTTACACTGTCAAAACAATTACCATATGTATGTTGTAGAATACTAAAAGCATATCACGGAAATCTGTTCCCTCCTTTTATACTCTAGAATAAATTTAGGGCATTTTCACAGTTCTCTATTGGTTTCAATTTTAAATTAAGTTTTATTTTCCTCTAAACCAAACCCCAATTATGTATTAATACATTTGAGAAATAAGCTTGAATTGTATCATTTTTTTTTTTAATTTTCGAAATCCTTCCCTTAAGGATAACGTTGCAAAGTTGCCAACTGACAATAATATTTTTTTTATTATTAACTATTAGTTACTTTTTTCGACATATCAGTAACATAACTCAAAAATATAACTCGAGTATTAACTCAATAAGACCTGGTAAGGCCGATTTGGATGCAAAGTCGAGACGTGTTCTGATTTTTGCCAATTCCCTAGGAGCCAAGAAAAAAAAATTGTGTTTTTAATTTTAAATCGATTATGTTAGATGAGGAAAACATATTGTTGGTTGTATTAAATCAAAAGTGAAATGTAAAAATCTATTACGTTATCGAAAAAAATTAGACCGATTGACATAGCAAAATGAGCCAAGTAAATTTTTTTTTAATTTCAATAAAATTTTATTTTTAGCATTTTTTTAAGGATGCTAAAAACGAATTATACTTACTTTTCTTTTTGGTAAAAACAATTTTTTGACTGTTGTGTAAGCTAAAAAACTCGAAATGACATTAATCGGGCATATGTAAGCAAATTAAAACCGGACATATAAATAAAATTTTTATTTTTATTTTTTCGCTTATAAAGTCATAAAATCTTTTATGCATCGGTATGAGTAAAAACGGTACAAATTCAGCATCCCGACAGTTATGGATTTGGATTTAGTCCTGAGAAGTTACGAACATTTTCATGAACGCCGGAGGTCTGTAGAAAAAAAAATCTCCTAGAATAGTCAAAACATTTCTAACTTTTAACTCCAAAATTTCTGATTTAAAGATTTCTAATGGAGTGCTACCAATGGGTTGTTTCTCTACATTCCTTTATCCCTCCATTTTGATTTTACATCAAATTTACTTTATGTACTTTTATGTAAATACAGTTATAAATAAATTTTAAAAAAAGGATTTCAAAGGACGCTAAAAACGATTCTGATATATTTTCTCCTAAAAAATTATTTAACTCCACTTAGCTTGGTTAGCTGGTCCGAATGTTTTCAAAATTTGGTATACTTTATATTTTTTTGATAGACTTTACTGGAATCCATTTTTTTTTTTTTCTTACACCTTTTTATGTACATTTAAACTCAGTTAACACAACTAGTAATATTTTTTGTTGTTCTAAAAAATTTAATTAAATAAAACAATCTTTTTTTTTTTTTTGTTATCGACGGTTTACGACCGTATTACATGGCCAAATTATTAATTTATGGTGCTCATTCGACGCAGAATCTAACACTCTTTAATTTCGTATACCATAATTTCACTATGATGCCAGATTTAGTATTAATAGGCGAAAAAAAATTTATCCGCAGATTTATGTTTTATGACAACCATATGTATGTACCATAACTCTCAATAGTGCTATCAATGGGTGGTTTTAGTTGTATAGAAATATTTTTTGTTCTAAAAAAAAAAAAAAAAAAGAGATTTGTTTATAATTAAACTGCTGTCTAATATTGAAACAATTCGAACCAACTAACCTAAAAAATCGGATAATTTTTTTTTTCGGTAGAAATAAAGTTGTTATTCGCATATCAAAAACCCATTTAAATTAAATTAAGTCTAAAAATTTTCAATTTTTCTTTCCTATGATTATACGTATTTTAAGAATTGAAGATTTCCATAAAAAATAAAGAAATTGTTTGGCCTACCTTACTCAAAGCGTATTTATGTATGGTTTTTGTAATTTTAAGATATTTAAACTCATGTAATATTTCTTCTTACTATAAAAAAACAAAACAAATCAATTGGTTTATTAAATTTACTTAAATTAACTCTTTTTTCCCATTAGAAGTAAATCTTTTATTTTGTTAAATACATAAATATCATTGTTTTTGTTATTAAATTTACTTTTAACTTTTATTATGAATTATTATTTTTATCTATTTATTTTATCTTTTTTTTTTTTATTCATAACATAAGTTTTCGATTTTTCGGCCTACTACTCATGTTAATAGGTATACTAAAATGAAAAGAAATTCGTCAATGTGAAGAATAAATACCAGGGCATTCAAAAAGTCCTGTCGTTTTTCGTTTGTTCGTTGTTTATTTTGATT
>NW_027115703.1:183298-184495 GCF_000696795.3 Halyomorpha halys | reverse complement strand
AACTGACCACTTATTTTTGCAGTAAAAATTAACAGTTTTTTAAGGAAGGAATTTGGGCTTTACCATCTCGTTGGGAGAAGGTTACCGACTGTAACGGTGGATATTTTGATGAATAGAGGTGTTTATTTGAAAATATTTATTTATTTATAATTTCCCCCAAAAAAACGACAGGACTTTTTGAATGACCTGGTATTTTCCTAGAAAATTCTAAAACTCCTGTAACTGCGGTAATTATCTCCGTTACATTGAGAGAAATAATAACAATAACTCATATTACGATCGGGGACAGCAATTCAATTATAATATAGATATATTCAAATTTACAAGAAGTATGTCAAAGTTACAATATATTTATTACGATTTACAATATTGATTTCTTCATTTAAATAGAATTATTGTTATTACTAGTATATTTGTAATACTGTCCCATATTATTCTCTCAGTGTAATGACCGCAGTTTAGAGATCTGTTAACGAGAATATTCACTTATCAAGTAAATAGACAGGTAAGAAAAGCAATTAAATTTTAAATGAAGAAAAGGTACTTAATAATAAGGATAAATAATGTTGATTAATAATAATACTGTTAATATAAAAGAAAATAAGCTAGCATATGACATGACCAAATATTCATGTTTTGTTTTCTACAATCGCTCCCAAGTCCATGGTATACGGAATTCCACCCCAGACATTGCGAACGATCGAGTTCGACCAACATTGGTTTCGCGATCGACTTACTGGCCACTTCTGGTCTACATATTTAGATGTTTGGTCAATTCAGATTAAATCGTTATATTGTCAGGTCTTAGACTTAGGTCTTTCCGCTCAGCCTTGATATATAGAGGAAGTGATGGTTTAGGAGGCCCGACCCATGTCTCATTTTCTGGCACTGTTACACACTACCTCAGATTTTGTTTTGCAATTTCAAATTTTAATTAAGAAATTTAATTAAAATACGAATTTAAAAATAAAAATTTTGATTAGTTATGTACTTAATCTTTGGATATAAATTATTTTGGTCACGTTTGGATCCATTATCATTAGAATTTTTTTATTTTTTTTTATAATTTATTGATTGATATTTACAACTGTATACACATATATACAACAAGTAAATTTGCTGTAGGTGACAGTGACATGATAAAAACATGTGGAGAATTTACCCACTGATAGAACTCCAATAACATTTCTAGAGGAG
>NW_027115703.1:167936-182923 GCF_000696795.3 Halyomorpha halys | reverse complement strand
CATATATAAACATATGTATTTACAAAATATTCATTTTTTTTTTGTGTGTTTAGTTGACAAAAGGCTAAGATAAGCCTTATTATTTCTTGAAAGCGAGATTATTTCGTTGCATTGCACTATTCATTATTTTATTATACACTGTTTCTACACAGTAGGTCTTATCTTCATCTATTTAAATTCAATATTTTAATCCAATTTCTCGATCCAAGATTTCAACTTTGAAGAAAACGATGTACTTAGTCATGGAATTTTTAATAATAATAAGTATTACCGCTATATATAATAAATATAAATAATAATTAATATTATTGTTTAAAAAATGAGTGCAAACAAAATGTACGATTGCATAAGTATCATAACTATACACATATACTAACAGAGTACAAATACATTGTAAGTACATTTTTAGAAACTTAAAAAAAAAATGACAAAAAACAATACATTACAGAGTTCTAAAAATACTGGATAGTTAGTGTTACGTTGTGGAAGAATAGGTTTTCAGCTTCTTCTAGTTCTGTACTTTCTAGTTTCTACAAATACATTTTAAGTGAGCTCAGAAGAAAAACATCGCATCAAAATTGAAATTTTTTTGCGGTTTATTAAAATATAAAAACGTTAGAATCCGCCATTGACCGTTCGCAGTGTTGACAGTGATCATCCAAATATATAAAACCAACTTTACCATTGTCACAAGTATCCGACTGAAATCAAAAAAAGATATCAGTTTAAATTAAAAAAAAAAAGTTGATTTTTGCACTTATTCATTGTGCGGCGCATGGAATGCTATGCCGCCTTACGTTCTCACCTTTAATTTACTTACTATTTTTAATTATTTTATAAATATGAACCATTCATTTAGTAAATTTTTATAAATAATAAGATTATGGTATGCTACTGTTAATGAATCTTAGTAAAAAGTTGTTTTTATTAAAAAATAACTGAATAATTTGGTCAGAAACATGCTCAATCGCCAGATCCTTTGTCCTTGGAGTTAGTACCACAGTACCTTGCCAAAGAGCTACCAATATGTGTTATCTCCGAATTTTTTCAATCCCAGAAAAATAAAAACCATACATTCAAACCAGAGTATAGACTAGCACATACATAAAATAAATACAAATTAAATATCTGTGCCGAAACTAACAATATACTCTACAGTTAATAATAATTTGATTCATTTTCGTGATCGATAGTAAGATAATAATGAAAATTTTTGAAATTATGAAATAAGTATAACTGAGAGAAAAACAACGTCAGTGCACTAGGTTGGGTGGATAAACATATGTTACGAGTCATGCAAATAAATGTGATTGTATAGTTAGAGGGTTGATATAGTCCAGATCAGCGTTTCTCAAACTTTTTTCGTCACTGCACCCTTGTTGGGCTAAGACTATTTCGTGACAATCTCGTTGAGCTAGTAAAATATGGAAATGTTTTCACAATTATCCTTAGAACAGTTGAGTAAGTAGAAGAAAAAAGAATGAACAGATTTGTTGAGCGAATTTATAGATTTACATTTAAAATTTCGAATTTTGCCGAGATGTTTAAAAATAATTTTTTTATGTGTTACTGTTCATATCCGTTCATTATGGGTGTTATTTCTTCGCGTAAGATCTTCAGTTCATTAACATTCGTAAGATCCTATGTAGGAGATTTATCCAATAATAAAAGATTTTTTTGATTTTTTAATCTAAAAAAATTATTCAAAACCATAACTATGCCCAGAAGCAGCTAACGAAGTGATCCCCAGCTCGTAGAAGTATGGGGAGTCCCCCACTCCCTTGGGGACCAATAAGCCAGAAATCGAACCATGTGAGGACAACCCCCACTCCCGGCTTGGGGCAATGTGTTGTCCCTAAAGGAAGATGTTTGTTGAAAGTTGTGTTGCTTCAAAGTTCGGTTTGAGGCAATTCTATAGTGACTTTTCCGGTTAAAACCTTTCCACATCAAATCGTTCCAATCGCAGGGAGGAGGTAGCTATTGCCAGATTGAGAATAGGTCATACGAATTTAACTCATAGATATCTGATCAGTAAGCAGCCACCGCCAAAATGTCAATACTGCAACAGTGTACTTACGATCAGACACATATTTGAGAAATGTCATTTTTATTCTGCGAACTTGAGTAGATTGGGAGTAGGACCGAGTGTATCGGATGCTCTGAATGATGACCAGAAGAACGTGGAAATGCTCTTAGTTTTCTTAAAAATAAATGGCCTTTTGAATAAGATTTAAACCAGAAAATCTGTTATACGTAATAAAAAATACCAAAAGAAGTAATTATTTAATTTTTTTTTCGAAATTATTTAAAGAGAAAAATAAAGTGAAATAGAATTATAAATATAAATGAAACAGAATTATAAAGCACGAAACATGGGCGTTGATGACCTCGGGGTTTTACGCCCTAAAGCCCCAGACAACAACCTTTCAAATAACACTCAAATATCTGAAAAAGTAATTAATAAAACAGTTCTAACAATAAGGAGTTCTCACAAAATATGTATGTATTGCGACTCTCTACAAGACTCTCGCGGCCCACCCCAAGACCTCGGCAACCGACCGCTGGACCAGAGTTGGAGACCGCTGTTCTGATCCATTTCTTTTCTCCGTTCAACGACAACCAGTTTAAAGTAATTTAAGAAATTCGCTGAAATTAGGTTGTGATTTTTTTTTCTTCACAAAAAAGCTTAACCCTTCCACAGTGTTGTTGGGGACGTGACCGCCGTGCGGGTTGGGCGCAGGTCCCAGTGCGCTCGGTTCGGAACGTTCTGGGTTCGATTACCACAGAATCTCTTGACACTTCTACCTTGGTTAGTATGTGGCAGCAACCTAGGTAGCCACCAGGGGTTGGCAAAAAGGACCACTAGGCCAGGTTGTTGGACCACTTGTCGGACTTGTTCCCCCCCCCCCCACCAAATACCAGTACCAGTACCAGTGTTGTAAAATTACGGATTCCGGAAAATGCCTAGTTTTTTCATGTTCGGAAATACTTCGGCATGTCATAAAAAATTAAAAAAAGAAAAGAAAAACGTGTATTATAATTTATAATATAATTACCTTGCTAATAATTAATCCCGATACTTTTTAAATAATTATTTCTATCACTAGCATTTATGACTGATGAGTCACTACTATTACTACTATCCATGTTGTTTAACAAAAATACAATTTTATATAATTCACAAAAACGATTTTTAGAACTGATGAAGCACTAAACTCTTGTGTGAAGGATTTAGTGATCGGTTTCAAAGTCGACGGCGCACTGAATTCAAAGCTAAACCACGTCTACTTCTCCAGTTAAAATAATCTTAGAAAACAGAGGAAGCAAAGAATCTAGCCATAGTCTTAGATATCTCTGGTAGACTAAACACATTAGCCTTACCCTGCCCTTGCGTAGCACAAGAACGATGTCGATGAGAGTCAAAAATTAACTTCATAAATCTCTTTTCTAATTCGTTTCTCAAAAAATGGATAAAAATGACATCAAACAGATGAAATAAAATAAAATAATAACATTATAAACGACAATTAAAACAGATTAAGCAATCGACACTATAAATAATTGGGATTTTTTAAATTTAAATTACAAAGAATTTCCGTTCAACTAAATTTTTTAAGGCCTTGCCTCAAACATCCGCTCTCAACAATTGGTAATCGTAGTTGTAATTTTTAATGATCAAAATAATAAAAAAATAAAGTTTTCGTACGATTTCATATTTTAAGACTTATGAACGATCTAAGAAATTTCTAGCATATGATAATAAATGTTTGTGAAGTTAGCATGTTATTAGGAATTATAAATAACTGATGTTAATATACTATGTTGTTAAATGCATTGAGCAGTGAAATCCCAAGATTCGTTACGTCACCTGTAATATTTGGTAATTAAAAAACTCTTGCGCATTCTTCAAAAAACTTACACTTACCGCCAACGCTGAGATGAAATTCATCTTCATACGTTTCAAAACTGCAATTTCTTTATTATAGGGGATGGTAATACATCCCTTTACTCTTTATTTCATATGTAGATGCATAAGTGAATTTAAAATTTTACTATTATCATATTTATGATATGATAAATCTCCTAACAATAAGAGATAGTCAATTATTTCAAATAAACAGAATTAAAGATACTTTAGAAGAAACTGTTAAACTCGTCTGTCCATTTCAATGAGGCTTAGACCTAACTAATGATAATAGGACCAATTAACTGTGTATTTATATGACGTTTAGTTTAGGTACTTTTTAGAGTAGATTTTAGTGAAAAAATTCTGTAACATGTCAGGTATATACCTATCTTAAATACGTAAATTTGAGCATTTCACATACAGAAACCCATAGCTCGCATAATATTTTGTGAGACCTTGTTATTTCGACTTAAAGGGTCTTGAAATGTCTATTGAAAATTCAGGTTCGAAATTTATTACTAACCCTGTATTTTATGTTACTTTACTATAAGGGCATGATGTGTTAAATGTAAAATGTTTTACCATGCTAAATTTTATAAGTATAGGATTGTGAGCAGACCTAATTAAAATCATGTTAAACGCATAAGAGCTCCTGGTAGATTTTCTGAGAAACTTGTTTTATAACCTGTCCTTCCAAAACTTCATGTTATTGTTTAATTTTAAGTTTTGATTAAATTAATTTATTACAACTTGCCTATATTGAGTGAAAAGTAGAAGTGTATGAAAGTTTGGCTACTGAGTGCCTTGTTGATCTTCTGACTTGTGAGGAAGAGAATCAAGATGAGCTAATTGACAACTGTCATTATATTATTATTATAATTGTCCTCCATTGCTTTATTCGTAATAAAAACATTCAAAATCATACAAACACATACTACGAGCAAGTAATCTTGCACGACAACAAAGGATATGAAATTTATTTGTCAATGGTTAATTCATGAATAAGGGTCGTATCCATGGGAATATTAGCTATTAGTTTCAACTATAGATAATTTTTGACCAACTCTGAAACAAAACGGTGACAAGCTCAGCTGGTTTGCATAACGACCATTCCCATTTAACAGACTCTCAACCATGTTAAATGTTATTTAGTTTTAACATGCTAAATGAAGGAAATATTTCTCCATTTAACACGAG
Source organism: Halyomorpha halys (assembly GCF_000696795.3). Taxonomy (NCBI): domain Eukaryota; kingdom Metazoa; phylum Arthropoda; class Insecta; order Hemiptera; family Pentatomidae; genus Halyomorpha; species Halyomorpha halys. The sequence continues at coordinate 177,819 of NW_027115703.1, read as the reverse complement.
TTTTTTCATTTAACACGTTAAACTAAAGATCATGAATACTCCTGATATAAACTCTAAACCTTAGTTGAAGGCTATAATAAATACACGTGCTATCTGTAAGAGGGTAAAAACGCTACATATACTTAGCTGGTGTCCATATATAGGAAAAAAATATTATATTATATTGACAGAAATAAGTATAATTATATTTTAAATGGTAAATGTTGGAAAAAGTTATTTTTATATATGAAATGTTTTTTGAACTTTAAAATTTTTTAATTAACAGAGCTTACTTATAATAACTAGATCAAAACAGTAGGGTTAGGGAATGACAAACCATAGAAAATCCATAAAAGAAAAAAACAAAACAGTATTTTGTATCAGTATAAGGTAATATGAAATATGTAAATCAAAGTACGTTTTCTAGTCCTGTTCTATTCAAGTTCATCATAATTTATTTAGGAATTAAACTTATATGTTTATTTCTGTTCATTAAATTAAATCTTTTAATAATGCTGGATGAGGCATGTTTTTTAAATTTTTTTTTCTTTTAATTTAAAAAATACAATAATTTCATACCTACCAATTGCCAATGAACCTTAATTTTTTATATCTAGTTGTTTTATTTATTTTTTTACGTTTGCCGGTTTCAACCCCTATATTTTAATATAAACTTGTCTCGTCATCAATCAAGACCAGCCAGCTCAGGGAAGAATCCGGTAGATTTCTATGATAATTCTTATTTAAGGGTTTTAAAGGACGCTAAAAAAAAAAAATCTTTGGCCTACTGTATTCTAAGGGTATTTTTTGCATATTTGAGCTCAATTAAGATAATCAGAAATATTTTTCCAGAGCACACACAAAAAAGTCGATATAACAATTAAATATCTACACAGGAAAGGCAAAAAACAAAAAAATGTGCTAGTATTAGTTTAATAAAGTAGTTGTCTAGTTATTCGTGCAAAATTCATCATCATAAATTCACGAGTTTTTCCATTTAACACGCTTTAACATGTTAAACAAAATATGACGAATACCCCTTATATTGCTAAAAGTAAAAGACAAATTCAAAGCTTAATTTATCCCCATTCAATAAAATTACAAAAAAAATGTACTAATGGTTAAAGATAATTTTTCGATCTTAAAAGTGTATATATCTTCGAATATCTTCTTCTGAATTTACCTCATGGGTGTGTTAATTTTAAATTAAAGTTGCAATTAAAGGCGATTTCTTATCAGTTGGAATAGATAATGATAGTGGAGGGGAGGATAAGATTGGGTGGGGGAAGGGAAAGAGGGTGGTGGGGAGGGGTAGGACGAAGGGTCAGTAGCTAAGAGACGGCCGATATGAGCAGGCCTAAACGCCTGTGCCTGGTGCGGCTGGGTACCGGGCCGGACACATTGTTGGATATCAGTGCACGTATGGTTGCTGAACTGATTCCTTTTCAGAGGGTAGAGGAACGCTACGAGCGTATCCCTGAACCTGTTCAACGACGTATCGTCTTTTGGTCCTTCCCGAGAGATGAAAGGGACATCTGCATGTATTCGAGCCTCAGCAGGGCCAGTCCTGTCAACGGTGAACCTCACAATCTTTCCTTCTACAAAGGGCTCAAACTACTCGAATCCGGATGCGTTGAAAACGTTCTACAAGTCGGTAAGTGACTGCCAAAATATTTCCTCATATCCCTGTCATACGAGAAACGAGGGTTGTTTATCAATATTACTTTTTGTTATGTTCATAGTTCGCTAAGCTATTAATCGTAAGTTGGTCGTTAAGGTATTAATTGCAATGTTTATAAATGTAATGTATATACTGTTTAATTCACAAAGTATATTTGAATACTCTTCATTATTTCATCTTAGTAATAGTTACCATGTTAACAACATTAAATGTATATATTTAGCATTTATTGCTCTTATTTTAAAGTGACACATATGACATGGACTGTCTTTAATTATTGTATATATTTTTATTACATAGTTTTAAATTTAAATGAATTTTATATCTGCTTTGGATTCTTTCTCTCTTATGAATCATATTGTAAGAAGGCGATAGTAATGGTATTATAAAGGACGATAACTTTAAAGAGTTAAAGATGTTTTTCTAAGAATGATTTGATTTGAATACTAACAAAATGGTTTAATAAATAGACGTGACAAATTAATATTGACGTAATCTATTATTTGGACATTTGATTAAATAATTGACTGTTCCCACTTGTTCTAATATTTTTTCTGAATTCTTAATTTCTACTATTGAATGGTAAACTATTAAATACAAACTACTTTTTAAAAAGTGTACAATGATGATTGTTAAAAGTGAACCTCTGATCCTTATTTCATTTTAAAAATAACGAAGAAATAGGATGATAAATTATTTTAATTTATTATATTATATAAATATTATTTCTTATTTAGGATTTTTTTATTTTTATTTTTTACACTTAATTACCTTTTTTTTCAGTAGTATAGTCAAATAACCATTATTATTTCGAAGATTTAATTACATTTATCACATTAAGTACTAATATTTTGGTTTTCTAAAAATGCATAATATTCCTATTTTTAATTAGATTTACTTGTGCAGGCTATAAATTTTTTAATTTGTGTACATAAATTGTCAACAAAGAAGAGTAGATGTATCTTTTTGAAGATCTTTCTCTAATCTTCCCAGAGTAGCAGTTTTAGCTCGTAGTACTTCATATCTAAAAATTGTTATCCAATTCTTATTATTTACTTGAAACTTAGTGGTTTATTGTATCAATGATAGGTATATGGTTTATTTTATAATCGCTTGATGGTAATAATTATATATTGTTCGGTGCGTATTTCTATTATATAATAATAAAGATAAATCTTTAGGTCTTTATTATCGTAAAAAACAACGTTCACACTTGAAAATTTAAAAAAACACAATCACAATTATCATATACATAAACGTTCAGTTCTTTTAGATAACAACACACAAGTTCTTCATAATTAATTGTAATTGATCATATGGCGAGAGGTTTCAAATGGGTTTGCCACTAAAACAAATGTAAAATAATGAAACTTTAAATGAATTATAATTAAAAATAGATTTAAAAGAGATAAAAATGTTGATAATAATTTTGACAGTGGGAAACCTATTTCAAACACTCTCTTTGCAAACGTCAACTATTGCCGCTGAAGACGTTAATCTTGCCACCACATATATATATAAATTATATGGGCTAAGTTCACTCATATCTTCGTTTTAAGCTCTCCAAGTCCGTGAGTTTAAATTTAAAAAACATTTTAAAGCTATAATAAATAGAAAATTCATAAATTAAATTAAACTTTATTTTTATATAACCCATTTGTTTGATTGTAGGAATGAGTATCCATAATAATGTTAAATAATTATTTTTTATAGTAAATTTGTAAATAAAACTTTGTTATTATCATAACAAAAAAAAACTATCACTAAAATTTCCATATAAAAAATAGTTGATTTTTATGTTATCTGAAATGTTTAAGATTAAAAGTTTCAAAAATTAACAAAGAGCATTTTTACTTATGGTTATCTCGTAACTAGTGATGACTGACGAACACTTTTTTTTTCTTAGTATCTTTATTAACAGATTAATATTTGTTTATAACAATTCTACAACATACGAACAGGAAGACAATTTCTTTTTGCAAAGCATGGCATGAGAAGACAGCGAGCACGAAGAGGATCCAATAGATTTTCCTTCATGAAAAATCCTTTTACGTTTATAAGAATAACGTATATTTCTCCCATCTCTTTTTAACATTTTCTTACATAACTATTGATACAAAAATTTTTTTAAAGTCTTTTCAAATGTCCTTTTGATTATTCATCATTCTCTGTCCTTCTGAAAAACTTTTGGAGTAGCTAATTTGATTTTTCTACCAAAATTGTAAATAGGAGTTGAGTTTCTCCAAATAGGATTTATTGGTTTGCAGTTGCGTAATTAAGGTGGAATAGTACCCAGAATACGTTCCAATCCATTTCATGAGCATTTTTCCCTACTATATTCGAAATATTTCACCCTAGAAATACTTATTAAATTTTTATTACCAGATATCATGTACATGAGTAACTCGAAAAAAAAATTTAACCGAGTTGAGTTGTTAATGCATTTAAATACTGACCTATAAAAAACTGAGTTAGGCAAAGTCGATCATATACCGAATATTTAGACTGGAATATTGACTCTGTTGAAGAGATCTATTTTTCAGGTGAAGTACTAGACCATTCATCAAAAGGGAAGAACTGAATTGTAGGAAGATAGTTAGTTGTTATAAGAGTTGGTTGTTAGTTGTTGGACTGAGGAAGATAACTGAGACAAAGTTGTCCTTTGTACTGCAATCAGACAACAGCCCTGACGAAGCCCTGAAAAGTGGGGCGAAACGTTCGTTAACAATAAATAGTTTCCTTTTGCTATTTTGTCACCTTTATTGACAGCCACCCGGACTATCTTCTTACAATATACTTCATACGGTCAACAATCTTCTTCCAAAAGGAAAGAACTGTAGAGTGTGTAAGTGTATCTATAATTGTTGTACGTAGATACTTCCAGTATTTGTTTTATACCGATTTGTATAACAAAATTCTCGCTTACGTACGTATGCAAGGTTTCCGTAATAGTTGTCTGGACAACTTCATACCCGAAGAAGCAGGTTCACTACACTAACTGTATCAGGTCTACTTAAAAATACCTAAAGGAGGGAGATCAAGATATAGTAAAATATTTATAATTGGGTTTATTAAATTAATTTATTTGGTTTTTTATGTATATTAGGGGATTAACAATCTTTAAAAAATATGATTTATTACTCTCTTCATTGTCATTATAGCTAATTATGTTTGTGCAGCTAATGGAAACGAAGTAAAATCGGCAAATAAATTTATAATTTATTGTTATTTAACTAAAATACAAATATTATTTTGTATTTTGACCAGTGATTAGGATAAAAAAAAAAATTAAAAAAATATATATATCTATCGAGTCTTAAACACCCTTTATATAGTAAGTATATATAGAAGTTACTAACGCTCTGAATAACAGCTGTGGTATGAATTTGATAGCTTGATGCGGGAGGAAATGATATGCAGGGCAACTTCCCCTGAATCGTAAAGGAGACCATCTGCTAGGGGGCGTGTTCTGAAATGTATTTATTGAACCGAAAAATTAATTCTAAGTATAAATTGAAGGAAATAAAATTAATAGAGGATAGCCATTGCTACTTGTGTGGGCCTCGTTGGTCGGCGTGCATTTTATAAGAAAGCTTTCTTACTCGTTTTTAGGTACTCGAAATTATGCAGTTTAGAATATAGCATTTGAAATATTATTTTCAGTCAGAATTATTAATCTGTTTTATACTATGTATATTATTCTAACTGAAAAATAAATGTCTGTTGTGCGGGCAAAATACAACTTATTTCTAAATGACTATTGCCATAAAAACTATCGATATAAAAAAATATTTATTATAAATTCAGTTTTTATGTGTCTTGTGTAAATCTGCCTTAGCTTTTACGACATTATAAAACATTATATATTTTTTTTTTTGCCAAAAAATAATTATAAATTGAATCAGCGATCTAAGATTCGCACTGCCATAAAGGTTTGCTTGTAAGGACTCCTTTGCAAAGGAATCCCCTAAGGGAGTCCCCATTTTAAATTTCAGAGGAGTACTAGGCGAAGGGAGGCCCGGCCTCTCAATGAGTCTTCAGCAGGTGTCCTTCCATCTTGCAGCTGTCCTATCCTTCCCAACTTGGATCTCAGCTCCTCATCATTACTATCATGATAGTATTAATCTAAGTGTTATTTATATATTTAAGTATTATATATTTAAATAATGTATTTATATTTAAGTATTACTATCAGTTCTATTAATATGGAATACTATTAATTATAATATTATTCTCAATATTAAAATAAAATTCCAATATTTTCCGTTTTGTTGATTTAATTCTACTTCTACACTTTTATATCATATCGCTTACAGAGTATCAGTAACATTCTATAAAAAGATGAAATATTTTTATGTTCATTTGATGTCTCCGATATCCGGCTCTTACTTTACTGGGAAAAATTCAATTTTTTCAAATATTGAAACTAGGTAATATTTCAATAAAATAAAAATAATTTATGTTTGGTTGAAACAGTTGTAGAAATTCGAGCGTAAGTATTCGAATAAATATTGTATATTTTTTAAACCGTATTTATACTTCAGGAAATAACTATTTCTTAAAAATATAAATACGTAATTTGTAAATTTTCTATTTTACTTCAATTATTAAAAATACAGCTAAAAAATCATTACAGCGTCTTAGTCATTTGAAATTAGTTGGAACCTAAGTTGAGAGTTTTTATTTTATTTTATGATAAAGTTTTTATGATTTTTATATTTAAAATAATAACCATAAGAGGGAATTAAAATTCCTTATAATATTAAGTCATATAAACTATTACTATATAGGTTAACCCATATTCCTTATTCTATATGGCTATAATATTAAAAACATATCACTAAATTTGTATTTAAACATAATGCTTTTTTAGTAACATTTCGGCTCATTTGCCGCTTTAGAACCATTCTCTGTATATGTTTTCACCATAGTCCGTAACATTATATAATCTGCTTATTATAAACAAATTTAAAAATGCTGAACCTATGTCAAATAAAAAAAAAATAGTAATTAATAATAATAGAAACGATTATTTTTGTTTGGAACGCATTAGTATATTAGTGATTTTAATAGAAAAATAAATAGATATTTATCGTTATATTTTGATAAGTGGCGAAGCATTTTTTAAAAAATGTTTTGTGGCAATCTTCCACTAATTGTCCATCGAATAGTTTTTGGGATCTTCGTACACGAAAAGAATTAACCGGTTACCAACCTCTCATGATTTCTTATAAAAGATCCAGATGGGTCGTGAAGAAGGGTCGCCTCCCACCCTGCATCAACGCAACCCCCTTCTCACACTCCCTTCTCCGATTCACCTATCTCGTCCCATGATAAAACCTGTCATAATGGGGATTTCAACTTCACCTGTATGGATGTTGATGAAGGGGAATATGTCATAGGTCATAAGTTACCCTCATTAGGTAATAGAAAAGGGTGCAGAGAAATTAATAAATGAAAAGATTTTACACGAAGGTTTCTTCAAATATCACAAATCAGATTAGGAATATCAAAACTACAAAAAGTTATCGAACCGTTAATTGTAAAGAGACAGATGATCTAATTGTTTCCTGACTATGATTCACGATGTTGCGGTGTCTTCATCCTAAACCAAGCCCAAGAAGTCAGATAGCCCTTACTATTAAAAAAAAAAAAAAATTATTCGCAATGTCCGCTTAACTCAATAGATTCCTCTGAAAGTTAGCTATTTAGCAAGACAAATATTAATGACTAAAACGAAAAATATAATAATCGACTGGATCAATGCAGATGCATTAATTAATAACCTCTTGAAAGCATCTGAACCTGCAGATGTACCCATAAACTTTTAAAACATATATAGATTTTAGTATCTCCTAGAAAAGAATTTTTATTTTGGGGGGGCCTGACTATCAGTCAGGAACATGTAATCCGGTATCATAAATTTTCCATTATTCTAGATTATATTTAAATATTTATCCCAATAGTCTCTTTGCCAACGTTTTTGCGCAAAATGAATTTATGCGTTTTTGTATAGATAGGTTCAGTGCCTTGAAAATCTCGTGCTGAATTCATAATAAGCCCCACTGAATACATAAGATTAAGATTAAGTCTCCATTAAAATCATTATGTCTATGCACAATAAAAATCTGATTGTGAATTCCAAACCTGCATCATAAAAAACCTCATAATTTACTGTACTAAACTTTTATGTTATATAATATTATCTACTGAGAGTAGATTGCTTCTTAATCGAGTTATTTTTGTATAGGTAACGAGCTCATCAGTTGAATTATATTTTATTATACTCCCTAATAATAATATAAGTTGGTTATCAGTTAATTGCTGTTTATTAACTCGTATTTAGGTAATCGCTCAGTCCATGACTGGAATATTTATATGAAGCAACTTTATTATGGAATTATTTTTTTTATTATTAAACATCGATAAAAATTTTGAAGGGAAAATCATTTCGAACCACCACTAAGCCAACATTTTTTAATATAAAACTATATAATAATGAAAACTTATAAAAGTTTTATTCTGTACATACACACTTCTGTAATGTTTCGTCCTCTACTATTCGCGATTTTCATCTTCACCTCAGTTTGAAACTATAGGGGTATTCATGATGTTGTGTTAAATCTTAAATGTTTTACCATGTTAAATGTTATAACTATAAGATTATGAGCAGCCCTATTTGAAGTCATGTTAAACGTTAAATGCATAAGAGCCCCTAGCGGATTTTCTCAGCAACTTGTTGTATAAGGCTTTATGTTTATAACCTTCCTTCCAAACCCTCATGTTATTGTTTACTTCAGTTTTGATTTAAGTAATTAATTAAAACATGCCTAGAGTGAGTGAAAAGTGGAATTTGTGTGAAAATTTAGCTCATGAAATGAAATGAAAAAATAACTTTATTCTTGGACATATGTCCCCTAAGAATAATTACATGGTTCATATAGTGAGATTTTTTTCTGGCGAGCGTTTACAAATTTGCAGATAGTAGAATGAAATTAAATTTTTTTTTTTTTTCTCAAATGTATCATTAAAATTATCCATTCTGGTTTAATAACAGGGATATGAATACCACAAACACACGAAAGAACTGAGCTGTCATAACAACAAAAATGGCGGCGATCTCAACTGGTCTATTGTGTGACGTCATTCTCCATTTAACAGACCAAGTAACAGACTCTCAGTCATTCTAAATGTTATTTCGTTTTACCACGGTAAAAGAAGGCAATTTTTTTCGATTCAACATGAGTTTTTCCATTTAACACGCTTTAACATGTTAAACCAAAGATCGTGAATACCCCTTATGCTGTTCTAATTTAACATATGAGTATTTCGACCTACAATATTTACTTTATTTCTAGGCACCTGACATATGTAAGTTACACTTCTCTTTCCAAGTAACGAAAAAACTATGTCATTATTTTATTTTTGAAAATATTCTTTATGTGAATTATATACAATTATTAATTGTAGGAAGAAGATAGTTGACCGTATGAAGTAGATTGTAAGAAGATAATCCGGGTTCTCAGAGCTCACAGATTGAAACTTTTGATACACAAATTTAAGCTAAGTTGACATCTCTGTTTTAATCCGTCAGCCCTGACGAAGCCCTACAAAGTGGGACGAAACGCTATAGTTATATAAATAGTTTTCTTTTACCTATTTTGATACCTTTATTGACCGCCACCCGGACTATCTTCCAGCAATTATTAATTATAGTTCGTGTAGGTATACTCGATAGTTTAACTGCAGATTATACTATTAACAATAACTGTAGTTTTATTTTATTTGGATTTGGTTTTGACTCAAGAAATGTTTTCTAATGAATCTAGGTTGGATCATTACAACATGCACAGCCATATAGATAGGCATATTATTGATAAAATTAAGTTATAAAATTGAAATAAAAAAATAATAATAAAATTATTTATAAAAAGGTATATTTTTTTTATGAATTTGATGAATTTTCACAAAAATTGGAAGGAATTATGAAAAAAAAAATTAAAAAAACAAAACTGAACTGTATTTTATGACGCCATTTTTATTTTTTCTTGTAAAATAAGATCAATCGTATGATGAGTTCCGAAGTATAGAAAGAACAATCATCTTTCACTATTCACAGGAATCAATTTTCAATTCGCTGCAGTGAACTTGGCAATTTTCCTACTTTATTTTGTCGAATTTACCTCATAAAATCCTCTCCCTATATTTGTAACTTATTATTTA
>NW_027115703.1:161320-167856 GCF_000696795.3 Halyomorpha halys | reverse complement strand
TATATATATAGTAACACAAAGAAGATATTGTAATAATTAGTAACACTACATAGAAATAACTTTTAATACTTATCAGATGCTTACTCCCATTGACAAATATTCATGTGCCAAACAAAACAATATGAACTTCCAAATCATGGATTGTATTTTTTCTAGTAAGATGATCCTTTTTAAGCTCTACATTCCTAAATTTTCTGACAACTTAAGTTACATTATACTTGACTTGTGCCATTGAATGATTCTACATATATACAGGATACTGGTATAAAATTATGTGCATATAAATCCCGGAAACATCTACAATTTCTTGAATTTTAATTTGATTTTCGCTGGGACATGACAGTGGCGTGTGTTTCTTCACACCTAACTCTAGAATTCTCGGTGGAACAGGTTTTTTTAAATATTTTATTTTTTTAGTTTCCGGCAAAAGAAATTGCGAGTAAATCCACTTTTTTGATCCGACGCGTCCTTAAAGCGTAAATCGCTAGAGATCTCAAATAATTTTTTTTTAAATTGACGATTTGCATGCAAATGTTGCGATAAATCTAAATAACTTTAGGCTTTACATTGGTTTAGAATCCAATTTAATAAAAGAATCCGTCTTCATAATTTGAGTTTTCTCAGCCAGCTGAGGGTCTAAAATGGCTGCCATGATTATAACTCCTCATAAAATAAATAATTCAATTGAGAGGACGGATCCTTACGCGAAATCTACTTTAAGAACGCTTTTTTTTCAATTCTCCGTAGCGTTTGCACGCAAATCGTCAACACCCGTAAACAATTTTTTTGTGATTTCTGATGATTCACGCCTCACTCACTCACTGTTGGGCACTACAGTCCTTGTAGGACCTGGGCCTTTGCCACTGTTCTTTCCCATGCCTCGCGGTCTCCAGCAAGACTCCTCAATTTTTAATTCCCATCCCTCTCAAATCATCTTCCATATCATCCAGCCACCAACGCCTGGGTCTGCCCCTTTTCCTTTTTCCTCTTAATGCACCATTTAGCATCCTTTTAGGTAGCCTGCAGGGCTCCATCCTTTCTACATGTCCCAACCGAGCCTGCTCTTCTTAATAGCACAGAGGATATCAGGCTCTCCATACAATTCCTTTCGTCATTGCTTCTGATTCTCCACCTGTGCTCCTTTTTAAGGGCTCCAAAGATCTATCTCAGGACTCTTCTCTCCCAAACCAGTAGAGCTCTTCTATTTTTTTGGTTAGAGTCCATGTCTCACTGCCATACATTACCACTGGCCTAATTATTGTTTTGTACAACAAATGCTTTGCTTTCCTGGAAAGACTTTTGTATCGAAGAGCTCTGAGCTTGGAGAGAATGGTAGCAGGAACCAGATTCACGCCTTAGAGCATGAAAAAATGATTTTATATGAATTCTTCTTAAAATTTTATATTCTATCAGAATCTGTTTTAAAAAATTGGGTAAAGTTAAGTCCGGTAGAGAGGAACTGATTAAGGTTAGAACATAAAAATGCCAGAAGTGGTAGAAATCAGGGGAAATGAACTTGTATGCTGGGACATCCTATCCCCTCGGATGAACAATATACTATTGTTGAACTCTGATTATGAACAAATATGGTACATTCCATATCAATATACAGAAAATAACTGTGTAAAAAACGAAGTCAATCAATCTGACTACAATACCCAGTTCTATAGTTATGCAAAAAAGTCAGAAATGCAAAACATATATTCTATATCGACGTGTATTGTTAACGAATAATATAAAAATAGGTTTAGTTTATAGAAAATAATAAATTAAGTCGGGCCCTCGCAAAAATTAGAAAATATTATGTTCCTTCAATATTTTTAGATTATTATCAAATCCTTTTGTAGTTTATGTTCATTCATTTTTTACTTCAGCAAATAATAAGTTGTGTTAAATTCATGTTATGTTAAATGTTATAAATATAGGATTGTGAGTAGCTGTATTTAAAGTTATGTTAAATGTTAAATGCATAGCAACGTGTTTAGTAACCTTTCCTGTTTTGGAAGGAAAGGTTACACCATGTTCATTCATGTTATTTTTTTACTTCTACGTTTTGATTAAAATAATGTAAAACAACATGCGTAAATTGAGTGAAAGTTTTTGGCTACTGAGTGTCTTGTCGATCTTTTAACTTGTAAGGAAGAGAATCAAGATGTTCTAATTGACAACTGTCATTACACTATTATTATGCCATCCATTGTTTTATTAGATTTAAAAACATCCTACACAATCAAAACAGAAACTGCGAGCACATAAACCTAACACAACAAACAAAACGGTGACGAGCTCAGCTAGTCTGTTGTGTGACTTCATTCTCCATTTAACAGACCTAGTAACAGACACGCAACCATGTTATGTGTTATATCGTTTTAACGTGGTATAAGCAGGAAATATTTCTCCATTTAATACACTTTAACATGTTAAACTAAAGATCATGAATACCCCTAATGAAAGATGTTTATTTATTTTAAATTAATTGTTATAAGATAGTCTGGGTGGTAGTCATTAATTATTTTTAATTAATTACTATAAGATAGTCTGGGAGGTGGTCCATAAACGTGCAAAATATTAAAGATTAATTATTTATTGATAATCAACGTTTTGCCCTACTTTGGTGGGTTTCATCAGGGCTAAATGGGGACATTGTTAATATGATAAAACAGTAGAATATAAATAGAATGATTTTAAAAATGGTATGTATATTAAAAAAAAAAACAAAAAAAAGAAGGAACGTAGTAAGTGAAAAAAATACAAATATAAATGAGTAGTAATAATAATACTAATAAATAACAAATACTGACACGAGTGATAGAATTTCGTGTGCTATATTTTTACATTATACTTTACTCTATTTTTACATTATAAATTTTATCACTCATTTCTTTACTACTTTATAGGAAGCCATTTTTATAATTCGGTATTTAAACCTTTCAAAGTGTCTCAATGCAGTTTAATGCTTGCTGATCTTAAAAACCATTTAATTGTGTATTTGTATTACGTACAATAAAAATTTAATGCCAAATCATTTGAGCCATTTTGAGAAAAAAAAGTAAAATAAAAGACAATACTCGTCTAGTGGCTCTTCCGGTAGTGGTAAGTCAGTTTTAGCGAAAAAAAAAAAACTTGCTACAACATCCTAGACATATACCCAGGTTGAATACGTAATTTAATTTTAGTTCTGTAAAAAAAGATTAAATAAATAAAACTGATTGGCATTGATCAAAAAAAAAATTTATAAAAATCATGGGATTTTGAAGTAAGAATATATCCACACATTGTAAATTAAAAATGAAGTAATTTAATTAATGAAGTAAATTGAAATTAAACCATATGAATACATGAACTCGTTAAATATAAATAAATTAATACAGACATATTATCTTATATTTATGTTATTGTATTAGATGAATTGTATATTTTCATATACCTTATTTTTCACTATACATCATTGGTTTTTTTTGGGTTCAGAGGTTTCAATCTATCAAGGTTTACCTGAAACTTTTTCTCTCATATTTTGACTTTAATAGAATTTCAAAATTCAAATATTTTGTTCAGTACAAATTAGTAAATTTTACAAGTATTTCTGCTGAAAACATGGTTCGTTTATGCAAAAAAGATAAAGAGGTGAATGATCTATAATCCCTTTATCGAACTTATACGTTATTATCTTGGTTGTTCAAACCATTTTTAAGTTGGATTTGCCACAACTCTCCCTCTTGAAGATGTAAAAATTTGTGCTTAGGAAGGAGGTAGAAACTTGATATTTTTTTTTGGCCATTTTCTTCTCCAGCTAGTGCAAATTTTAAAAGGATTGTAGTTTGGCAACATTTCATAATGTTTAAACATTTATGCACACAAGTATAAACATATTTGAAGAAATGATGGCTGATTTATTTGTAAGAGCCGTTATATTTTTCAAAATGTTGGGCAAAAGTTTCAATTAAACAATTGATAATGTAAACTAGAGTACTTGTACTTATCGATTTAATAATGTGCCAGACTAGAGTTTATATTGTTTTATCATTATGTTATTTTATTTATTTATTTTGTTTTCATACACATAGTTTGATTATGTTCATTTTGTTTATTCTTCTGTTTGTATGTATTTTAAGAGAATTGTTTTATTTATTTATTTATTTTATTCTTATTTTATTTTGTCTTAGTGGGAATGTGATCGTTCATCATTATTAACTATTGCCCACAACTGTGTGGTAGTTTGTAATATATATCAATAAATAAAAAGCATTAAAAAAAAAAAAAATAATGTGCCACCTTCCTTTGATACATTTCCTTTGGTACATCACTAAATGATTTTATTTCATGAAATGGAATAGGGAAAGAATTGAGTTTGCATAATTATTTGAAAAAAATTTTTTTTTTTTTTTTTAAGATGAGGACGGCATATATAATAAATAAAACTAAGTAATTGAAAAAAAAATCTAAATTGGCTCTTATTTTCTAACTATACCTTAGCATAGTTAATTAATAAAATAGTCGCATTAATTGGTTACAATAAAAATAAAAATATATTTCATTTGCAATTTCCACAAAGTTATTATTATAAAAAATTGTGGTTCTATATTTTATAATTTATTCATGTTCTTTTGAAGTCAGAATTTATTGAATGCCGCGTCTTATGTTAGTACTTTGTTGACTATTCATTTTTTTAAATAGTATATCACGAGCTAGTTCTCTACTGTTTTGGGAAAAAAAACCCTACCATATGAAGAATATTTAATTTTTTTAACTTTACTTATTTTATGAAAAGTTTGGATTTGGACATTACTTGGGTTTAGGTTTTTATCTACGATAATTTCTCTTACAACAAAATGGTAAGATAATAGCGTAAAATTAAAATGGGTTGAAAAAAATAAAATGATTTAATATAATAAAAAAAATCTCTTTTGTTTTATGTTATTGTATTGTATCGATGTAATCGTTTTGTGGTCATGTGCTATATTATAATATGGTATAATCTTACTAAACTAAAATTACTTTTATTGTTGAGGGAAAAAATATTTTTGAATCCTATTTCATCGAGACTGTATATGTACGTACACATTGGCTGGAATATAACTGTTAAAATGTGTGTAATATGCAATATCTCCTAAGTATTGGAATCTTTGATAATATTATGCAATTAACGTTTATATGATATTGGCAGGCAAATCGCGTAACGGCTTTGGCTGCTAATTAACTTGCGTTAATTTTATGTTTAAATATTAATTTAAATTTATTCTGATCGTTGTTATATCGTGAGTTAGCACTCTACATTTTTGATGAAAAAAAAAACCTCCTATTTGATAAAAATTTAATTAAAAAAAATAAAATTCGTCTTTCTTGAAATGTTTGGATTTGACCATTACCTGGTTTCACACTTTCTCCGACCACATTTTCTCTTCCTACGAAATGGTATAACAGTTTCCTCGAGGTTTAAAAAGAGTGTTGATTAGTATTTGTATGTATAAACTAACCTTTTCAAGCCATTAATTCGTTATACATGGAGTTCAACAATACATATATGGCCCTCCCCCCTAACCTTTAAAGGTTTTGGAATATTAATTTTCCCTTTGCTGAGTCATAACATGGTAAATGGTTTGTCTTTTGATAGAATTGTTAATTTTTAAACATTCTCCACCGCACTTTACTCCGGAGTTTTTAATGGATTTTTTTATTTTTCCACGAATACTGATAGTGAATCAGATTTCAAGGGGGATTAATATCGAGCACTTTTTTGATCTAACACGTTCTAAAGACGTAAGCGGTACAGAAATCGAACAATTAAATTATAAAACTGGATTTTATCTATAGTTTGTTCGCTTATCTCCACTGTTTGCAGGCAATCAGTGAACAGTTGGCGGTATTTTCGATTTATACCTTCAAACCCGTCGGAGAAAAAAATTGCATGATGGGAATTATTTTTAAAATTTTCTATGTGCTCAAAATCCATAGAAAAAAAATCCCATTCTATTGGGAATTCTAGAGTTAGGTGTACTGGAGAAAGTTCAAAAATTAACAATACCCTGAAAAGATAGAGCACGTGCGACTATTATCACTTGAATCAAAATTCCAAATATAGTAGAGGTTAAAGATTGGGGGTTGGGGGAGAAAAGAGTTAACATATTTACTGGGATACTTAGTTATATCAAACTTGATCATTTTCATTATCGATTCCAAACTCTTTGAATGTATTTCGTGACAATGCAGTCAATTCATACTGGAAGATTATTGATTGACCGTGTGTATAGATGAATAGAATATGGTCCGGGTGTGGTAAAAAAAAACTCAAATAGTAAATAATTATACTATTTTTATTGAGCCAACGTTTCGCCCCACATTGAAGGGCTTCGTCAGGGCTAAAACAGATACAAACACTATAGTTACAAAAAGGAAAAAAGAAAAAAACATAAGTGGAAAATAACAGGGGTATAAAATGAAAAGTAAGATATAATAAGAAAAATTAAAGGTTGTAAATAGTAAATGAAAAGGGTAATAGTAACAGATAGATAAGAGAAGAAACATTAAAGAAAGTACAA
>NW_027115703.1:154721-161270 GCF_000696795.3 Halyomorpha halys | reverse complement strand
AGATGAAAAAAGAAAAAAAATATCAAATGATGAGACAGAATGCATACCTGTTTTGACGCCAGTCAAAGACAGAGTGACGGTTTGTATTGGGAGGAGTGGGGATGGCAGTTCTGCCACAATAACGAAAATAATTTTAAAGTAAACATAGTAAAAAAGTATTTAAATTAGGTGAACAATAAATGGTAATATAAATAATAGAGGGGGAGAAGGGATATTAATAAAATAAAAAATAAAAAAATCAGATAGAAAAACAAAGGAAAAATAAAGAATAAAATAATCCTGTTTCATTTATATTCATGTATCTTATCTTTTAATTTATATTCATGTGTTACCTTCTTAAGTGTACTTATATTAATTACTTTATTATTTATTTTCTATTATATTTTATTATACTATTATACTTTTCTGTATCCCCACTCATTTGGTTATACTTTATTTTTCCTTTGTTTTTCTATCTGGGTTTTTTAAAAATTATATTACCATTTATTGTTCACCTAATTTAAATATTTTTTTACTATGTTTACTTTAAAATTATTTTCGTTATTGTGGCAGAACTGCCATCCCCACTCCTCCCAATACAAACCGTCACTCTGTCTTTGACTGGCGTCAAAACAGGTATGCATTCTGTCTCATCATTTGATATTTTTTTTCTTTTTTCATCTCTTTATTTGTACTTTCTTTAATGTTTCTTCTCTTATCTATCTGTTACTATTACCCTTTTCATTTACTATTTACAACCTTTAATTTTCTTTATTATATCTTACTTTTCATTTTATTCCCCTGTTATTTTCCACTTATGTTTTTTTCTTTTTTCCTTTTTTTAATTATAGTGTTTGTATCTTTTTTTAGCCCTGACGAAGCCTTGCAACATGGGGCGAAGCGTTGGCTCAATAAAAATAGTATAATTATTTACTATTTGAGTTTTTTTTTTACCGCACCCAGACCATATTCCATTCTGTCAATTCAAGTATCAATCTTTTAGAAATATAAGTTTGCTATTCTCAATTAAGCGACTAATTCTGTCTTATTTTTTTTTTTATTTTTTTTTATCACTAATTTTTGAATCTATTTATTTGTACATTTTCCCTCAAGACCGATGTGTTTTGAATGGTACAGTTTTATTCTAAAAAGAAAGGTTCTTAATACCTATTAGAATTATAGATTTTGTTTTATATATGTTAGGATATATATATATATATATATATTTCAAAAAATGTATATTAATTTAGTCTTGCAGGCAGAATTTTTATGTATTTTTACTAAGATTTTTTATCAATAAAACTTAATATATTCCTCGTAAATTTATAAAGATAAAAATACAAAAAAAATGAATGTATAGGAAAGGTATTATTGATCTTGCCTTCTTGGTGAGATGGGTATTCGAGCTCAGCAGGAAAGCTCAGGTATAGACGGAGCTATTATGTACCTGTCTGCCTCTCTGTGTTATTAACTGTCAGCCACACAGATGAAAACTGACTGTACTACAGTAAAATTCAAAAAATTGTGTCCTAGCAAATTTTATGCACACCCCTGTCTCATATTTCACATGTTTGTTTTCTTATCTCTTACCTATCTTCTACAAAAATGACATGTAATAAAGAGAGATATTTTTAATAAAAACTATGTTTCCGTTTAAAATGTAAAAAGATTCATGACATGTCCTTGGACAGATAATTCAGAATCATATGAATTGTCAGTGTATGGGACAAAAGTGTGTTGAGTAATATTTTCGAACGAATAAAGATTTTTATTGGAAGAAGATAGTTGACCGTATTAAGAAGATTGTTGGAAGATAGTCCGTGTGGAAGTCAATAAAGATACTAAAATAGTAAAAAAACTATTTATTGTTAACCAACGTTTCGCTCCATTTTGCAGGGCTTTGTCAGGGCTAAATGAGAAAACAAGATTTGTATCTTTATTGACCGCCACCCGGACCATCTTCCTCCAATCTACTTCATACGGTCAACTATCTTCTTCCAATATTAAAAATATTTATTCCATAATTTAAAAAATTCAATTGAAAACGCATTTTTTCTATTCGTTGCAAGGGAATAATTACATAATAGATACTTATGATGAAGACCTGAAACTCAGGTCGAAACGTCGGCATAAAATAAATAAATATTGTTTGTTTATTTATGTTGTTCTTTGCCGCACCCCTCGACAAACTTCTCTAATCATTAATAGATACTTATAATGAGGTGTAGATAGTTGACCGTAGATTTCTGATTAGAGAAGTTTGTCGGGGGGTGCGGTCAGCAAAGAACAACATAAATAAACAAAACCATATTTATTTATTTTATGCCGACGTTTCGACCTGAGTTTCAGGTCTTCATCAGGGCTATAGAACAAAAGAGGTAACAACAACATTTAGAGTAACATACAATTGAAAAGGAATAGTATACAAACAAATTTAGAATAATACAAAATATTGAATTAAATCATAAATGATAAAAAATTGATAACTGATAATTGAATAGTACAAAATTTTAATTGATTTATAATCGTGGAATGGTATGGTAGTAAATTGAAAACAGTGATAGATGAAATATAATATCATGTAGGTAAGAAGATATGTATAATATAAGATATGCAAGTAGTGTCTAAAAAACTGAAAAAATAAATAAATAAATTGAATCTACAAATTGAACACTATGACAGACAATGAAAAATAGTGAGTGGCTTATATCTGAATTACAGTGTGAGTATTAACTTATATACCTATACTAAATATATATATATGCATATACATATACAATAGGAAAAGGTAGAATATGGAGAATGGGAAAAGAATAATGTAACAAATATGAGAACGAGAAAGGAGACTCACGTTATGGCATAGAAGGTAAGCCTGCAACTGTTTGATGTATGAGTTTTTTGAAAAGTCCACTAGAGAGAGCTACTAGACTAAGGCTAGAAACGTAACTGTCAAGAAAGACCGTTATGACATAACATTTGATATGAAATACCAATGATACTTGCATATCTTATATTATACATATCTTCTTACCTACATGATATTATATTTCATCTATCACTGTTTTTAATTTACTACCATACCATTACACGATTATAAATCAATTAAAATTTTGTACTATTCAATTATCAGTTATAAATTTTTTATCATTTATGATTTAATTCAATATTTTGTATAATTCTAATTTTTTTTGTATACTACTCCTTTTCAATTGTATGTTAGTCTAAGTGTTGTTGTTATCTCTTTTGTTCTATAGCTCTGATGAAGACCTGAAACTCAGGTCGAAACGTCGGCATAAAATAAATAAATATAGTTTTGTTTATTTATGTTGTTCTTTGCTGACCGCACCCCCCGACAAACTTCTCCAATCATTAATCAACGGTCAACTATCTACACCTCATTATAAAATCTTGTATATATATATATAATTTTAAAAAAATATTTTTTACTTATTTTCGCTGTATATTTATTTTGATGTTTTGTCACTCCTTACAGTTTGTATCTCGTTCTAAATCTTCTTAAGATTACGTAGACTTAAGAATACATAAATATTTTCCTCTGAGCAATAACATTTTATTGACAATACAAATTCAACAATAAATTATTTGATTGTGTCTGTGATTAATTGTTGAATATCTTAGGTTGTCTTGGCAGAAATGCAACCGAAGTCGTGTCCTATTATGAAAACTCTGTCGACTGCTGCAAGTAGTTTTGTGGTATTACTGTGTTGGTTATTTATGCTCAGAACATTGTTAATACCGTTTCATTTCCTTGATTTAATCAGAGAAACCATTGATAACCCTTTTTTTCTTTCAATTTTATATGAAGGGGAAGGCCGTAAGAGGTTAAACCGGCTACCTGGAAGACCCTTCTCTACCTGGAGCCGCCAACTGGTCTCCTCCCTCGTCTCTTCCATCCAGTCCTGTCTGGATCTTCCAGGGGTATTTTGTTGTTCTTTTTTAGATTTAGCAGCCTTAATTGCTCCGGCTGGACCATATGATGATTTCATTTAGTATTACATTAATTTTCAATTCGAGTTTTTTTATTTCATTATTATTATGAAAAAGAAGAAATATTCTTCGTAATAGTCAGGACGCTGAAAACAAATATGAACTTGTTTCTTATATAAAACATTTTTTTCCTACTTCACTTGAAGCGAATAAATGCTCTTTGAACTTTTTAGTGGCATAAGCTCAATTAAATCTTCTGGTCTTTTTTAAAATATTTGGCTTTTATTGGGAACTTAATAGTTGACCATATGTAATAGACTGTAGGACGATAGATGTTCGTGTGTTATTTCCTGTGACAAACAGTTTTGACGTTTTAATTCTAAATGTTTTCGCCAAATTAAAATTCATTAGGTAGTATTGTCTCCCTCCTCTTTCTATCATACACTACTTCTTCGGTGAAAATCCAGTTTTATTCAAAACGCGTCACATTTAACATAGAGAGTATTTTCATAGAAGGTCAAAATATTGTAGATACAAGTTCGGTTAGGAATAGTTCAAAACCAAAAAATAAGTTAAAAAAAAAAAATTAGCCCGGCTTGCGGATTAGCTTTCTTATCCAAAAATAGTAAAAAGCATAATTGTTATTTTTTTTTTTTTACTATTTTGTACCTTTCTTGATCACCACCCGGACTATCTTCCTGCAATATTTTACTTTTACAAAAATGTTAATAATAATAGAAGTAAAAAAAAATTGAAAAAACAGCTAATCTTTAAAAATTATATATATAAATAGTTGACCGTATAATTTCAAATTATGGAGAAGTTGGTCAGGGTTGCGGTCAAAAGAGAAACAGAAATAGTTAACAACTATTTATTTCCGACGTTTCGCTCCACTTTGTAGGGCTTAATCAGGGCTGTTCAAGTTGATAGTTGTGGTTGAACAAAGTCTATAGGAATGATACTGAGTATGTCTAATGGTGTTCCGCATTTAAATGATAAGTACTCTTACCAGAGTGCAATGTTTGTTGGAACCAGGCTACTAGAGACAGAATTGATTTCTGCGCGTTGTACTTGGCACGGTTAAGGACAGATAGGAAATTTGCCAACAACATACTGTAGAGGGGCGAGGCAACATTTACTTGCTATCGTCAAAAACTATAATATACATCTTAGGAATGATAAAAATCAGCATATCATTACTAACGTCACCACATGTTAAAATACATTCCATCGGACCTAGAACCTATATTCCATCTAATGGAAGGCCACCCTATGCGAAATGGTTAAAACGTAACCTTTTTCTAGCCCTCTAGGTCTTAAGGGGAACGAAATCCGTAACCATTACCTTTAGACTTCCTGTTGGGAGCCTTGGAGGATCAAGGATAGATAGATACCCCTGATTCTTTAAATTCATTGGCTATTCCCACTTAATCTCTAACTTTAATAGGTTGAGGCCCCAAACCCTAGATTTTTTTTTACAACTGCTTCATATTTTCCAGTAATTACTTTTAAACCTGAAGTCATTGATGTTTGTGAGTCCCTGGAATCACAACAGAAATCTACGATTTCGTTTTTACAAGCCTCTTGTTTGAGAAATCGTCTCGACTTGTATTGCATGAAATTTCTAATTTCTCCAAGTAAAATTATTCTCAAATAGTTCTCATTGATTTTAATTTCATTTTTCGAGAAACGAGTCGTGTGATCTTAAATTTTATTGCATTGATCAGTTTGATTTCATATAGGATAGGATTCTCACTTTATTGGTATGATTCAGTCCCGGAATACGACTGATAAAAATTTGCGAATTCCCAAACCCTCAGGTAATTAAGTTGTACCAAACTCCGTACTAATAACTTATAACCTAACTAACTATCCGAATGTATTTATTACAAGAATTGAGTAGCATTAAATTTGCGTTGATCAAGTGCCTAATATAAGTTTAGTCCAGGAATATGGCTGAAACCAACGGTCCAAAAAAAAAATATTTATCCGCCTTCGAAAGAAATTCAATATTGTGACATTAAAATGTTTGTATCAGGGAAACGGTTCTTTTAAATTATAAATTTTTTGATTGAATGTTATTAGGAATCAATTTTTTTTTTCGGAATTACGTTTCATTTTTAATCTAAGTACACAATCTCTGGTACGAATCATTCCCTCGAAGCCAGTGAGTCACACTTTCTCCTTCATTCGTTTATCTGCACAAATTCTAACTTCCTTCCATTTGAGGTATAAAAATAAGCAAACTACAATATTCAGCCTGTATATATTAATATTACTTAGTATGATATATTTTTTCATGTTTAACCCCTGAAAAAAAAAATGGCAGACCCGACTTTAATATTTATACGATTTATATTTATCTATCAATTCCAATAAATCCCAACAAATCACATTTACCCTACGACGTAAACCCATGACCTCTTGCCCTACAGTATCTTTGAATAATACCCCACTTATTCCTGTCGAACAGATCCGTTACTTAAGACTACATCTCGACAAACGACTGATATGGAATCCTAATACAAGACTAAAAAGACAAGAAACTGCTCGTAGATTCCGACTATTGCAACATTTACTAGACAAACGGTCTAAATTGCCAATCCATTACAAAAGACTGAT
>NW_027115703.1:149033-152731 GCF_000696795.3 Halyomorpha halys | reverse complement strand
CAGTTTGCTTATCTTCAGTATACAATTTAATTTTTTATAAAAAATATTTATACCTTATATTATTATATTTCAGATTTTTACATTCATGATTGGAAAAAAAATATGAAAAAAATTAGTTTCTTTAAAATCGATTTTTAATTTCCTTATTTTTTTATCAAATTCAAAAAAATATCACTTGTCCCTCACTATTGGATTTCCTTTGAAGTAAAAATGAAGAAGTTGTTCATTATTTATTCAAATTATTTAGCATTCTAGCATAAGTTACATTAATATTTCTTGAATCTGTTTTAAAATTGATTACGTAATTTACATGATAATTGATCGTTATGGCTTTTAAATTTTCAGGACATTAATAAAATATGATGAAAAGAAAAGAATATTTTTAGAAGAAAACTTGTAGAAGCCGTAGCGATCAATAGGAATCTAAATAATGCAATCAATCATAGAAAATATTCAGGAAATTTTAATGTAACATAGACGCATAGACGCATATAACGCCAAGGCTAACCAATGAAATGCCTTGGGGCGTTGGACGTTTAATTATTGATTCTAAATAAGTATCAAATAATAATTTACTGATCCATTTTTCCAGTAATAATGGTTAAATAAGAAATCCAATAGTTTGCTAAAAAGTAATATGTTTTATTTTAAACAAAATTAAAATTGGTGATTGTGAAATATGGTTGAGTGACCATTTATCACTGAATGTTTTCCATAGATAATTAAAAATAAAATAACTGATATTGATTTTAAGTTAAAAGATTTTGACTAAAGATATAATTAAATAAATAAATGTTGCCTAAATTATACCAACGGTTTGTGAATTCAATTTTCACATCGTCATATGATTCCCCTCAGTCAGCTGCCTATCGTGCTGGCGTATTTTTGCATTGACAGTTTCCTGAATGAAATTGAATTCTCAAATTACTTTTGTTCGATTTATTTTCTTGTAAATCATAAATAATTGTTTGTGTTTTTATGATGTGTCTGGTCGGGAAAAAATGTTTAAAAATTAGTTTTCTATGAAAATTATTCATTAAAAATACATCTTTCCATTGGAAATTCCAGAGGTGTGTTGAAGAAGAACCACATAGTCGACTTCGCAGCCTAAGGAAACTACATTCACCACAACTAAGGCCTATAAAGTTTAATTTCAGAAGTCCTAAAACTCTAGAAGAAAAAACTGGGTGTTAATCGGTCCATGAACACCCAGTTTATAAGAACTATGGTTTTATAATATTTAAAAAAAATTAAATCTGTACTACTACCACTCATGAAGGGTCAGGGTGCAGTACTTTGTAAGGGAGTACTGTTAGTAGACCAATGGTTGTGCAAGGAGGTGATTTGGTGAGAATCACGCTCTGAGGAGGGGGTTATCTGGAGGTAACTAATCTATTCTAAACATGGTATGGGATCAAATTTTCATTTCGTGGGACCACCGCAGATATTGACCGCCCCTAGTAGTGCCGTATTTGAACCGGCACCTCTGCAGTCCTCAGACAGTCGCTTAACTCTTAACGGCTCCTATCTTTTTGATTGATGTTGGTTAAATATGAATCTTACTTATAAAAATACGAACATCCCTATTAAAATTGTTTACAATAAATGTTTTACGTTAGCCCAATGATTTAAATTCCTTTTCCAATATTTTCACTTAATTAATTATGGTATAAATTAAATAATCATAGCCATATAATTATCACCGAAGAGCTGATATAGTGTGGTAAGTTAAGGTGGTATCTTTAACTAATAAAAGTTAATAATCAATTTGTTTTATCCGTATTGAGGTATCTCAAAATTCAATATCGGTTTGTTTTTGTGTGGGAAACGTATCAAATTTCAAATATAAATGTATTTTTTTTTTCGTTCTGTAAATTACATTAACTTACCAGCTATCAGTAACTTATCTTTATTCAGTGATGATTCATCAGAATATATTATTTTATTTGAGAAAATGATAAGGGGTGCGCTCAGTGTAGAATACAAATAAGTTAAACATTTATTCAATTAGAGTCAATAATTCCAGGCCTTAATCAGTTTTAAGAACAAATACACGATAAAAGCCATAATTAATAAGATAAATATTTTATTCATTATTGTTGTTCATAATCAATTAAATAAGTTTTTACTCATTTGTGTTTTTTACTGACTACATTCCCTAATTCTGCTTATATAATATCTACGGTAAACTGAATTATGTTTTTAATAGCTGCGACAAAATGTTGAATAAAGCACTTTGGATTAGCTTGATGGCTACCTGAAAGTAGTAATGGTAATTTATAAATTTCAATTTGTTTAAATTGGTCGTAATTTTTTTTTTTATATGAATTATTAAAACTGGTCTTGCAATGAGCGAAATATTTTTTCTTGCACACAAGATTTTTCTAATTACACTTTAATAATCATGTATCGTGAATGTTTAAAACTTAAATTTAGCTCACATCATAAACGATACTAACAAAGTTACAGTCAATCTAGTGGCGTATGATTTTGAATGGAATTTTCGGGGCCCCCTCTTCTTAAACAAAATTTGGGGATTTATACAGTTTTTTTTTAACATAATAATTAGTCATTACATATAATATATTTCATTATTAATTACTATAATTGGTTTTTAAAAATCTTAGTCTCCACTAATTCGAGGCTCCCGGGCCGAGGCCTATGGTATTTTCCCCCTTGCCGCGTCATTTATACCCCAGGTCGATCCTACGCTTACCTTCAACCAGGAGCTGGGAGGACTTGAGTGTGCACATTTGATTCACCACGGTTTCTCTTCTAATTTAGGGAGGTTAGGAGGGGGTAGGGAGAGAATCATTGTGGGTATAGATGGTATTTGCCAATTACATTTCCATGATAACAACCAAAAAAATTTTGTTTTTAATTTTTAATTATTGATTGATATTTACAACTGTATAAAAAATACAACAAGTATATTTGATCATAATGACATAATGATATGTTACAGGATGTAGAGAAACTACCCAATAGTAGAACTCTAAAAACAGTTTACAATATAAGGTCACGAGGCCATCTTCTTTTCAGGGGCCTCGGAGGATTGCCAGGAGTGGAAGAGGAAGCAAGGTTAGAAAATAGTGGGTTTGGGTGGTTAGGGAGTTTATTATGGAAGGAATAATATCGGGTTCGGGTTAGATCGGTTACATAAGGAACATTTAGGTCTTTATGGATTCAACCAAAAATAAAATCACAAAATGTTGACTTTTCGTAATATAGAAAAAGTTTTTGATTTTTGAAAAACTGTACCTCTGGAGCTGTTGAACGTAATAAGCTCTACTGGAGCTCAAATTTTAGAAATTTTATCTTACTTAAAAAGAGGTCCGAGTAATTGTTCTTTTACCGTGTGTAGAAAAATTTAGCTTTTGGTAGAATAAAATGAACTTCGGATTAAGATTTACATTGAATGTTTCAATACATACTTTTTAAGGACATTTACGGTTCCTGTTGCTTAGTCAAGATAAAAACTGAAAATGACGCATGTTTATTTGTTAAAAAAATAATAATTTTTTTAAAATTCGATTTTCACCATTTTGGAAATCAATGGCTTTAAATGGCAGGTCAACATCTTTTTAATTAGTATAAAATGCATTTTCGTAATTTAGATTCAAACCTTCTCCAAAAATAATTGGGTACTAAAAGAAGTTTTTTTTTTTGGCAGTATCTTGCTCTAGGAATACATATAT
>NW_027115703.1:126693-148983 GCF_000696795.3 Halyomorpha halys | reverse complement strand
TCTATCAGTGGGTAGATTCTCCACATGTTTGTATCATGTCACTATGTCACCTACAGCAAATTTACTTGTTGTATATATGTGTATACAGTTGTAAATAACAATAAATATATTATTAAAAAAAAATTATCTATCGATAAATGGATTACACTAACAGCTACGGATTTCGCGAGATCTAAATTTTAATTGGATATACTGTAGATAAAGACAGAATTTCACACATAAAACAAATTTTTCTATTCTTTTAGACACTTAATTAGGACCCAGAATTTAAATTTAAAAGACTTATCGAAAACAAAATGATCTACAACTTTGGTCCAGTGACTTATTAATCTATCTTCTTAAAGGTTATTAGATCAATTTTTATATCTAAGAAAAAGTTTTGGGCTTACTTTAACTTTATATTATAACTCCAAAACGGTGCACCCTAGCGGGAACGTTCAACTTTAAACTTGAAAAACATTCAATTCTTGCAACGAGCGCCTAATATTATTCGTTTCAGAATTAATGTCAAAGTGACGGTTCGAACAGTTTTTGCTATAATGTAACTTACAAAAGTATGTACCTTGAAGATGGATTCACTAAATTAAAATCTTGCAGAACGAATATTGCTTATAATCAAATTATGTATTAATTTAGGACATAGTATTTCGATTTCGGTCATACATACGTATAATACAGAAATTGGTAATGTTACTTCTTGTGGTACGCCCAGCGGTAGGTGAAATAGCTTACCTGTTGGTTGCAATTGTATATCTCAAGTAATGTATATTAAATTAGAAACGTGTATTGAATTAGAAACTCATTATTAAAGTACAAATTAATTAATTTAAGAGTTAATTATTTAAATTGTACAGTTGCAACTGACAGTTGAGCCTTTCATGTCGGGTAGAACATTTAAAATTTCTAACAATATTAATATCAATCGAATAAATGTTTTATTAGTTTTTGAAAAAAAAAAAAAAAGGGAGAAGCGCCGGGATCTTCGGAAGAGCTCTGTTCAGAGTTGCCCAGGCTGAATGTAAATCGGAATGATTGTGTTTAAAAAGTTACTTTACTTTAAGTTTAATTTTTTATTTATTTTTTAATCATTTAATTTATATACAGTGTAAATGAGCTCTATGATAACTATTTCCATTGTATATAAATATAAGACAGAATGTAATATTACTCATTAAAATAAAAAAAGAAAGGAACCTCTGGGAACCTCAATATAAAATCAGCAGCAGTGTTGGCATTAAATAAGTTTAAAGCATTTAAAAGTTTTTTTCTCACAATTTTATGGCTTTGGAAAATACAAAATGGTACAAAAATGTAGCGTCTAGAAGCATCTTTTTTAATTATTTAAACGATAAAAATACAATAATAATCGGTACAAGTGATCATCAAACCATTTTATATCAATTTTTAGAAAACTTACACCAAGTTCAGAATGCTAATTGCAATTTTGAAGATAAAATTCATCGAAATTCAAATACCTTTCTTAAAATATTAAAAAATTTATAGGTACGAGATAGAAACAATTACACCATGTTATAGGCTAATTAAGCCGATTAGTTGCAAGATAAGACATTTCTGTTCAGACATTTCATACAGTTCAGGTTCTGTTAATACACCTGATCCAGGACTTGAAGTTTAGGGAGACCTTGGTGAAGTATGTAGGGCTACAGCGAGACGCAGGCAGATTCGCTACTTCAAAAATCATCTCTGCGTACTTTTTTCTACAGTAGAGACACAACTGAGGCAGTAATTAAAGAAATATTGAGCTACTTGAAAAAATCTATTAGTTTTATAAAAAAAAATCAATTTCAATTAGGAAAAAATATTACTTCACCTGTGAGAGAAAAACAGTAAATATTGTATTGACGAAGCTTTGATTTTTTTAATAATTTATTTATTGTTATTTACAACTGTATAAAATATATACATTTGTAAATTTGCTGTATGTGACATAGTGACATGATACAAACATGTAGAGAATCTACCCATTGATAGAACTCCAATAACATTTCTTGAGGAGAAGATCTCGAGGCCATTTTCTTTTCAGACGCCTAGGAGTATTATTAGGTAATGAAGGAGAAGCCAGAAACAAGTGGATTTGGGTGGTTGGGAAGTTTATCATGGAAGTCACACGGAATCATGGTATCTGTTTCTGGCCAAATCGGCACATATGGTACATTCAGGTCCTGATAGATGACATGATTTGTGAAAAAGTAAGGAGCATTAAGTATATTTTTTAGATTTTTTTCACCAAAGTTTCTCTTCTAATTTAGGGAGTTTAGGAGGGGGTTGGGAGAGAATCATTGTGGGTATAGATGGTATTTGCCAATTCTATATTTCCATGATATTTAACAAAAATAAAATGACAAAATATCGACTTTTCGTTATTTAGAAAAAGTTTTGATTTTTGAAAAACCTGAACCTCTGAGCTATTGAACGTAATAAGCTCAAATTTTAGGAATTTTATCTTACTTTGAAAGAGGTCCGAATAATTGTTCTCTTACCGTGGGTAGCTTTGAAGATGTTGGACAATGAATGAAAAATGAGAGAAAAATTTAGCTTTTGGTAGAATAAAATGAACTTCCGATTAAGATTCACATTGAATGTTTCAATACATATTTTTTTATTTATTTAATGTAATTTACAACTGTACAAAATAATAAATACAATAAGTATACATTATAATTCATATACACATGAAAATCTTGGGAAGTAACCACCCATTGGTGGTACTTCAAACATTAATTTAAATTAGAAGGTCCCGGGGCCAACTTCTTTTCAGATGCCTCGGAGGATTATCAGGGATTGTTAAGGATGAAAGATGAAGAATTAATGGGTTAGGATGGTTAAGGAGTTAGGAATGAAAAGACGCATATCACTTTTGGGCCAAATCTGCAACGAATGGGATGTTAAGGTCTTTGTGAATGAGTTTATTTCTATGTCCAGACAGTCCTTATAAGCTTTGATTTGAATTATGAATTTGAAACTTACATTCCGTCAAACGGGGACATGGAAAAGGTGTAAACATTTATCTTTCTTACTAAAATGTTGTAAGAGCCAAGAAATGGTACCCCCTAATTTCTCAATTACCTGGATTGGTCTAGAAAAATGTCTCCAACAAACGAGGATATTTTTCATAATTTGTTTTGTCTTCTGACACGATAAAAAGCAATTAACCTCTTTCAAAAAAAAAATAATTATCCTTCCAGAAAACGTACTGCATTTTTTAAATATAACATAAACGAGGAGATCCAATATACAGAAAATTCATTATCTTTAAGCAAGTAATTGAAATTTAGGTATACCAAATTTCTAGCTTAACAGTTTATAATATTTTTTAAAATATCTGATGTTTTCTTACAAAAATAATAAATCGTATTATAAACATCTTTAAGTTCTATGTATAAAAATAATCGATTCGTTAAAAATAATGGATTTTTAAACGTATATAATAAAATATGTAAAATTTTAATTAAATAATGTCCTGTTTATTTTGTTATTATAAATTATTTTCTATTTTTTATACGAAGGCAGTAGCGTAGTCTAAGTGGGGAATTTTTCTCGTCCTCCTGGTTCATTGAAGCACTTATATATATATATATATGTATATAATACCTTTTTTCATTAACCCAACGTCTATTTTGTTGCTAACCATATAATCCATATTTATTTTGAAACCTGACTCTTAGTGAGCATCCATCAGATTGTAATAGATTAATTTGCTTACAGGTCTTCACCATTTAACCCTGTCTCGTTGACGGAATATTGCGTCTAGATCCGTTCCTGCCTGCACAGAAATTAATCTTATCGGAATAAAAATCACCGATTCAGATTTAGTTTCGATAATTTCTCTTTTTTTTCGACCATGCACATTCGTACTTGATTAACTCGTTTCTTTCTTGTAAAATTCAATACTTCTGTTCATCAATGGAATCGTAAGCAAAATTTTAATAGATGAAAAAACTAGTGCACTACCTTTTTGTCGAATTACGTTATTTGGCTAAATAATTTGTTTAAATATTTTATATCACATCAGAAGGAGAAAGATTCTTCGATAGTTATTACAATCCCAATTTCGGCCACTTTTTGTGAGTTATATATTCAGTACAGATTTATTATATTTTTCTTTTCCCCACATTGTTTTATTTATGTCTGTATGTAAGGAATTATTAATTACGCTTCGAATAATTCACTAATATTGTGGTCGTTACCTCTTACTTAATAAGGTTTCACTATTTTGATGTTCTCCTAACTGGCGAGATCGATAAACGGTTCTTCACTCTCTTGAAAGAAGAGTAGTTTTTTTTACTTTACTACAAATATTATTAATGTGGAAGATTATTGATTGACCGTGTGTAAAGATGAAAGGAATATGGTCCGGGTGCGGTCAAAAAAAAAAAAAAAACGTTGTGAATAATAAAGATATCGAAAAGATAATTCTAATTGCCATAGTTTCAAATCACACGTATTTACCTCTCACAAAATGTTATCTAAAATATTGAATTAAAAATACGCTATTTTGTTATTTAATATCTTATGATTTGTGTGCAAGAGGGGGGGGGGATGGGGAGTCAAGTGGGCACCCGTCTCGGGCGAACTGTCCCAGGAGCGGCAAAATCTCTAACTCCACAAGAACTCCCGAAATTCAATTGAAAATCACAAGCTAGTGTGTATTGGGTCACAGGGTTTGTAGATAAATCGGCAAAATGGTATGACGTCGCGTCCAAAAAATCGTTCATGTGAGCATAATTATCAATCGGCTTGCTTAACTGTCAACAATATTCGTAAATATGCATTTTGCATTTAACTCCACTAAAAATAGTTGCTTAGGCGAATCTTGCTATTTGCTGGTTTTTGTTCATTTTCACGTCCCGTATTCCCTGTAGCGAATTTTCCATAATAAGGGTATTCATGATCTTTAGTTTAACATGTTAAATGAAAAAAAAAAACTTATGTTAAATGGATAAATATTTCCTTCTTTTACCACGTTCAACCGATATAACATATGACATGGTTGAGAGTCTGTTAGATAGAGAATGACGTCATGCAACAGACCGGCTGAGCTCGTCACCATTTTATTTGTTGTTGTGTTAGGTTACTTGCTCGTAGTTTCTTTTTGATTGTGTTAATATTGTCTTGGATGTTTTAAAAACAAATAAAGCAATGGAGAACAATAATAATAATGCAATGAAAGTTGTTAATTAGTTCATCTTGATTCTCTTCCTCACAAGTTAGAAGATCAACCAGGCCAATCTATTACACAATTTTCACTTTTCTCTCAATTTAGGCATGCTGTAATAAATTACTTTAATCAAAACTTAGAAATAAACAATAACATTGAGTTTTGGTAGGAAAGGTTATAAAACTATAATAGGAGCTGAGAGAGGAGGTCGGAGCTCGGATAATAGGAGCTCTTATGCATTTATTATTGTTAACATTTAACACGACTTTAAATAGGGCAGCTCACAATCCTATACTTATAACATTTAATATGGTTAAACATTTTACATTTAACATGAATACCCCTAATCTTGCATATGAAAATGATAGTGAATTCAATGCTTTAGTGAGAAAGACACATTTTTGCTTGAAATTCAGTGTATAAGCACGTTACTGTGGAAGAACTAAAAAAACATAAAAAAAGGTGCTGTTTCTTTGCTTTTGTATACGAAAAAAAACACAAAAGGGGGCAGGTAGAAAACTGAGATTTTTTAAGAGGGGGTCAATACAACATACCGGAAAAAATCAAAATTACTCTTCCTTTGCAACCCAACCATCCCTTCTCTTTTATTTTAGCTATCTTATTCAACTATACCGAAAGTAAGGAGAGACAAGCATGCATTGGTACAGTGCCGCGTGGTTTCACTTATGCATTCCTATTAATGTTTTATTTTTTAAATAGCTTCAATCTATTTTCTTTGATCTTATGTGATGATATTTGTAACAATGTATTATTCATCAAATTGAAAATTGATTGAAGATTTTCTATTAACAAGTTCATTAATTGAGATTTAATTCAAATAAAATCCTTACAGTCCAAAATCCTTCGTAAAATCCTTAATGTTCCTTACTTTGTCACAAATCAAATTATGCATCAGGACCTCGATGTCCCATAAGTTGCCGATTTGGCCAGAACCAGATTCTAATCCTTCCATGATAAACTTCTCAACCATCTAAAACTCGTTTCTAGCCTGGCTTCTCTTTCATTACCTAATAATCCTCCTAGGCGTCTGAAAAGAAGATGGCCTCGAGATCTTCTCCTTTTGAAATGTTTTTGGAGTTCTATCAATGGGTAGATTCTCCACATGTTTGTATCATGTCATAATATCACTTACAGCAAATGTACTTGATGTCTATGTATGTATACAGTTGTAAATAACAATAAATAAATTATTTTTAAAAAAATCAAATAAAATCGAGAAGAAAGTAATTAATCGGAATTAACTTTTAAATGGTTGAAAATATCAGATATCATTTATGAAGTTTTAGTCTTGGGATGGAATTATTTGAATAAATTACCGAAATATTTAAATTTTATATTTATAATATTTTTAAGGGAGATGAGGGAGGAAGGGGCAAAAACCTGCTTACTGTTCGAATGGTTTTCATAAAAATTTTACTCACTTAAATGTATCAATTTTTTTTAAATTCTTTTTATTGGAAATTGTTAACCCAGGGGATTTTTCAAATTAAGGGACTTGCATCTCTAATCTATTCTTGGTCTTCAGATTCGTTGACTAGAAAAATTTTCAGTTTCAGATAGTTCTTCGCTTTTTCCGTCATTTTATTGTACACCCTTGTTTATCTTGACTGCATACTAAGTGGCACAATACGGTGGTTGTTTTGGATCCGGTAGGGGGGGTGAGGGGGGGGGGGTTGAAGAAGCAGCAGGGTTAGGAACAGCGAACGGTCGATAGCAGCTGATGGGGGTGAGGTGGAGGGGGCAGAGGTGCTTGGGTCAACTTTGTTAGAGCAGGAGGGGATCGATGGGACTCTGCACCTTCCCATTATCCGTCCTCCTTCCTTATCCGGATAAATCTTCTTAAAACAGTGGACGGGGAACGCAAGGATTTTTGATTATTTATTTTTGGATTCTTAGTATCTTGAAACGTAAAACTTAAATTCTTAAGGATGGTTAAATATGAATTATCAATTAATGACTGAATGTCCTTTGGAGCTGCTTATTCCCAACCTCCGCCCCGAATAAATTAAGTGGAAGGTGTCTTCATACATCCTCCAAAAACTAATGTAACTTCGTCGTTCTTCCGCTGCTAGTTCTTGGTGCAGATGTTGAAGTACCATCTTCATCTCACGCCTATATATGGTTTAACCAAGAGGTTCCCAATCTTTTTCGGTTTGTGGCTCCGTAAATAATCGGATTTTTTCCGCAGCGCCCTTAATACATCAAACTTTTATTCTAAATTTTTGACTTTCTTGAAAAAATGGAAAAACTTTACTTTTTAAAAACGATCAGCCATTTAACTGAGAAAAATTAAATACAGATACTTACTATTTACGTTAGGATAATATAAAATATCTAATTTCAACTGTTTAGGCAATATTGAGACTGGACAACCACCATGTGGTTAGGTTCGTTGAAAAATTATTCACAAACAATTTATTGAACTTTCATTGATGATTAACATTATTAAAATTATTAATAGGATGGATGGGCTTGATATTCTCTACACAACTTCTCAAATCTGGGAATAAAATTGAATATAGTGACTGTCATTTCTTGTTCAACGTTAATTTTTGATGATATTTACTTTTTATTACCGCGACCACCGAAAACCCAGCTTCACACAAATAGGGTGTTGCAAATGGAAATAATATTCTTTGAGCTTTACCGCAAAACATTGGATATTCCTCTTTTAGTAATATCCAAAAATCAGAAAGTACCATAACCTATCAAATTTTAACTTTAAAGTATTATCGCAAGACATGTCAATAGGAGATTCCTCTCCTAAAGAAGTAAATTCTGATGGACCCTTGGCTCTAAATGGGTCTTAAATCCATGTAAATTTATCATTATCTGCTTCAAAGTATTTTTCGAACTTTTTTATAAGCTCTGATAGGCGATCAATAAAAATGGATTTCATATTGCTAGACAAATTAATTTCATTGGAGGTTACAAAACCAGCAACATGGGAAAACAATACAGTCTTCATTAATTTTTATTTTCCATAGCTTGGAAATTCCAAGAAAATTGAGAAATTGTTTAGTTGAATATTGACGGCACCACGACGCCCAAGGGAGCCGCGGCGCACACTTTGGGAATCACTGGTTTAAACCATAAACCTTTATTTTACTTTAATTATTTATTAGGGAGATGGGCAAGGGTTTCAGAAGTTTCGCCCCGTTCTGCAGAAAAAGAAAGGGCTGAATCGAAACTTCGGTTAATACTGAATAGTTTTTCTGTTATTTTTGTTCCTTTCTTGTCCCCTACCCGAACCATCATTTTGCAATTTTTTTTTTGGCTATTAAATTTATTTTTTAAACCGGCTGCCGAGAAAACACAGGCTGTTGCAACAACTGCCACTACTTCTTCCTTCATAACTCTAATCACACTGAACTTTAATGATATGTCTTATAGTCTTTTAGGTTCATAATATTTCTGTGATGTATAATCTTTATAAAATTTCGTAATACGTTTTATTGAAGATCTTTGCTAAATAACTTGATAGTGTAATTGGTAGATATTAGTTCAATCCATTGGAATTTTTTCAACCTTAAACGGTTATTTAAAATCGTTAAATAATGCTTTTAATTTTATTATTTATGTTTAGCACCATTGAGTGTCCAATAATGGTGGATCCTAGAATTTGATATATGAATATAGAACTAAAATTTTATGAAGAAAAATCATAGTATTTGTCAAAATGTTAGAAAAGGATTAGTATTGGAACTAGTCGGGCAAGTGGGTCTAGTGGGGTACTTTTTGCCAACCTGTGGCTGTTAATTTGTATTTGCCGCCAAGTACCGACTAAGGTGAGAATGTCAAGAATTATGTCTTGGGACTGTAGAGAAATAAATATTATATGCTCTAGGTAGGAATCGAACCCACCTTGTTCCAAACAGAGCGCTGTGGGACCCTGCCTCAACGCGCACGGTCGTTGCGTCCCGGTCAGAAATTTAGACCAGAGAATGAAGTGTTTTATTCTTTCTACTAGGGAAACGCATACGTGGGAATGTTGAAACACTTCATTAAACTTCAGATGTAGATGCCATTCATCAATTTACAGTATCTTTGTAATTTGGATTATTCATTATCTGGTATACTATTACAATCCTCCGAGGCGCCTGAAAAGAAGATAGCCACGAGACCTGCTAATGTAAAACGTCATTAGAGTGCTATCAATGGGTGATTTCTCTACACAACTGCATCACAAATATATTTTTATTTTTAATTTATGATACATTTTTAGAGCATCTTTTTGCGTAATTGTTGATTTATACTCCGGTGTTCAGGTTCCGTGGAAAGAATGGAATATTATTTTAATACTTGACTTAATATAACTAGATCATTACATAGTGGCTTGCCTTATTTGTGTTATGATCATTTTAATGGTAAAAAAGACACAAAGTATCCTTTTATTAATGTATGGTTTTATTCATTTAATTTTACTGGGAGATGATTCTACGAATAGTCTTTTATTAAATCGGTTGAGACTAAATGCAGGAACTTGATAAGGGTTGTAATTAGAACAAAGAGATTTTCTTTTATGCGAAATTTCTTTTAAACATTTCAGCCTGTTGCACCACTTTGAAAAAATTTATGGGGTCAATATAGCTTAGGTTAGGATGTCCTGCTGAGTACCACGCACAGCTAAAGTTTTTTCCCCTAATCTCTATTTTTTTTTTTTTTAAAATAATTTTCCCCAGAAAATAGCAGTATAACGCAATGTTCTAAATGATGGATCGTGACTACAAAATTCCTGTTTATAGTTCACTAGCTCCATGGCATAGGGTAACATTGAGAAATATGTCTGACGTACAGTACTAATAAAAAAAATTGGTGAAAAAATTCAGCAAGTCATGGTACATATACTGAATACTGGGCATGGGCGGGCACTACAGATATTAAAATGTTTTGTGACGGTGTACATTTATGCAAGTCGGGAGGGATTTATTGCTCTGAGGGAATCTACTTTGCCTGGACGGAGCCTTTGTTGTTAACAAAAAAGCTTCTTAGATATTGCCTTCTAGAACTTACAACGAACGTACAAATCAATGTAATCAGGAATGACTCTCGTACGTTTTATTTAACCCTGCTATAAAAGATTTATTCGTGGATTCATAAATATTTTCAGTTTGAAAATTACTAATAAGTATGAGGTTTCTATTTCTATGTCATCTTTTTTCACGCTGTGAACTATCATAAATTTAATTTAGTAAGGCTTTTTTTTTTCTCAACAACCTTTGTTGTTGCTGTCTAGCTGGGCCATAACATTGGCCTTTAGTTTGGGGCACTTTGGCCCAAGGTTATTCCACCTGTTTTAAGCACTGTATAATTATCTTAGAACAAAGAAACGAACTTGGCGTGATAAGGTTTATCTTCAAGTTTTCTTCTGGACTACTTCCTGAGGATTAATGACGTTGGATCATTCAGGTTTAACTGGAATCTCATTTATTTGGCTTTCTTCTGGACCGATTACAGTTTCGCTATCGCTTGAAAATATCATCTCACTTCGACCTGACACTGTTCACCCCAATTCCCGTTTTTTGTCAAACAATTTTCAATTGATTGACCCCATAATTTTATGTTTACTTATTTTTCTCCCCATATCTGTGTATATTATGATCTGATCTTCGTGCCTCTTTTGATTTTATTTACAGTAAAGAATATTATTGGTTATACCACTTTTACCAGCGGTTTAGACCTTTTCGTTAATGCTGGGTTTGACAATTTCACGCTATGTCATTATTTTGGTTTCTTGGTTGACGTTTGTAATTATACATCATGTTCTATGCTGCTTATTGAAAAATATAATATTGACCAACACAACTATCCGAAGTAGGTTTGCACTAATAGAGTCTTTAGTCAAATAATATAAAAATAACAAATAAATATAAAATTCAATTATAATAATGTACTTATAAATAATATAGTGACAAAAATACTTATAAAATTTGTACAATAGTTCCATCAGTTGAAA
Source organism: Halyomorpha halys (assembly GCF_000696795.3). NCBI lineage: Eukaryota > Metazoa > Arthropoda > Insecta > Hemiptera > Pentatomidae > Halyomorpha > Halyomorpha halys. The sequence continues at coordinate 137,827 of NW_027115703.1, read as the reverse complement.
ATTTGAGAAGTTGAAAAATCACGTATCTGCACACTGTATCTTAAGTAGCAGCTGGAAAACTAGTGAACCCAACGGTGTTCATTACTCACACTAGCCGAAACTAACATACGAATTTAAAAAAAAGGTTTATAAAAATCAGTAGAAACTGCTCTATTGTCATTGTTTTACTTCAGACTTTGTTGCAAAATTAAAATATCATATTGAGGTGTAGATAGTTGACCGTAGATTAATGATTGGAGAAGTTTGTCGGGGGGTGCGGTCAGCAAAGAACAACATAAATAAACAAAACCATATTTATTTATTTTATGCCGACGTTTCGACCTGAGTTTCAGGTCTTCATCAGGGCTATTGAACAAAAGAGATAACAACAACATTTAGAGAAACATACAATTGAAAAGGAATAGTATACAAACAGATTTAGAATTATACAAAATATTGAATTAAGTCATAAACGATAAAAAATTGATGACTGATAATTGAATAGTTAAAAATTTTTAATTGATTGATAATCGTAGAATTAGATTGTAGTAGATTGAAAACAGTGAAAGATGAAATATAATATCATGTAGGTAAGAAGATATGTATAATATAAGATATGCAAGTAGTGTCTAAAAAACTGAAAAAAAAAATAAATAAATTGAATCTACAAATTGAACACTATGACAGACAATGAAAAATAGTGAGTGGCTTATTTCTGAATTACAGTGTGAGTATTGACTTATATACCTATACTAAAAATATAAATATATATGTGCCTAAAATTATAAAATATCATATATTTGATATACTTGGGGAGGTTATAAAAACAATTAATTTGTAATATAATGGGTGTTCTTAAGAAAATGTTTTTATATCTCGCAGTTATGTGGTAAAATTCTTTCTCCAGCATCGTATTTAATGAGAAGAAACTTGAGCCTTGCACTCTAGTCACCAATCGCTCACTTTCGAGACTAATAGGGAAGATCGACTGATTTAAGATCGAGTCAAAACCAAAAAAACCTTATATTGTTTTGAAGGTTTGTGGTTTAGGACAGAGCTATCATCGCCATGGATAGATGGAACAATAACTGACAAAGGACCAGGACCGAGCACAAGGAGGCACTTATGTCCGAAATGGAGTTTATATTTCACCAAGGCACATTGGAGACATGGATGTCCCAAATAGTGTGGAACAAGATAGCAGCCATAGTCCTTCAACAAATCAAGAGGATCAAGCCTGCAAAGTCAGATCCAACCGGCGAGCTATTTACAGAAGAAAACAAGATGTGGGCGTGTTGTGATACCGCCAAGAAGACTTATGGAAGAAAGCTAACAGTTATAAAAAAATAAAACTATATATAATGTATAACTTGAGAATTAGTTTCATTTTTTCTTTCTACATTTAGTAAAATGTAGTGTTTGAGTTATTAAATTTATTATTTGAGAGTTAGTTTCATTAGTTGTATCTAAATTTTCTTAAAAGGTGGAAGATGTTGTAAAATTAAAATATCATATGTTTGATGTTCATAAAAATGGGGAGGTTATAAAAACAATTCATTTGTAATTAGTACAAATATTGTGGATCCATTTGTCATCACATTTGGGGTAAATTTTAAGAACTAGAGATAGTTAATTAATTAAAATCTGGAAATGATTTCTTTTTTTTAGGGGGGGGGGAGGTCCCTGATCGAGTTAAAGAAAAAATGGTGGGAATAGACGTGCAGAGGTCGTCATTGGTCTATGCACGTCTATTCCCACCATTTTTTCTTTAAGTCGATCCCCCCCCCCAAAAAAAAAATAAATCATCTCCAAATTTAATAATCTATATCAACTATATCTTGTTCATAAAATTTACCGCAAAGGTGACGAAAAATGGGTCCACAAAGGTTCTTCCACTAATATTCCTCCCAATATTTGCACAATGCCAAGTTTAAAATTGAAGTAACATTCAAAAGTATAATTGTTGTGGCCTATTTTTGTAAAAGGCTATATGATTTAGGCACTCAATGTATAAAAAAACAAAAAAAAAAAACAATGTAACACTGATTACAATACTCAATATAAAATAATTTTCAGTTAAGAATTGGAACCAAAGCAAAGAATATTGCAAACATTAGAAGGAATATTAGGGGAAGAAATGTTGTGGACCCATTTGTCGTCACCTTTGGGGTTAATTTTATGTACTAGAGATAGTTGATATAGATTATTAAATTGGGAGATGATTTATTTTGGGATCGAGGTAAAGAAAAAATCGTGGAGATAGACGTGTAGTGATATAAATCCACCACCTAAACCACAATTTTTCTCCTTGACAATAATTTTAGAAACCAATTTGAGCGACATACTAACCTCTGCATGAAATATAATTATTATATATTATTTATTTTAGTATGTGGGTCTGTAGATTTGTGTGTTATAACTCATTTATCCAGTCAGGTATTTCTTTTAACCAACTTTTTATTATATTTTCGTTTAAATCTATGTATTAGTTTTGTTTTGGTAAAATATATTTATTTGTTTGTTTTACTGTAAACTGGTCTACTGCGCTGTGACAATTATTTCTCTGGATTGATCTCACATTGCTGTCTAATAGTGAATTTTTTTATGGGTACTGGAGAGGATCTGAGAGGAGGAATTCCGGAGAGTGCATTTGTCGATCAAATGAAATAGAAGTGGTGAAATGATGAAGTGGAAGGGACAAGAAAGGAAAGGAAAAGAAAAAAGGAATGAATTGAAATATTTTTATTTAGTGTGTAGACTGGAATTGATTGTAAAAGGAAACTGTGGGAAAAAAAACTATTTTCTTTCTTTTTTATTATATAATGTAAATAAATGTAATTTATATATGTCCGATCACGGATTGATTAATATATTGTGTAATGTAGCAACCCTATGTATTTGGGCAGCATGAATGAATAAAGCATATCTCTCTCTCTCTCTAATATTCTTAGCCTAGGTTCATTTCTTCACTATAAATTATGTTGTATTTAGTATTGTAATCATTGCTACAATCTTCTTTCTTTTTTTTTTTTATATACTTTGAGTGCCTAAATCATACAGCCTAATACAAATATATATGCCACAACTACTATACTTATAGAATATTACTTTAATTTTAAATTTACCATTGAGATTTTTGTGGCAGAAACAGTGACTAATTTTTTTTTTTTTTTCAAATATGAGTTGAGATATTTTCATAGATGAACCAGGGAAATTTTCAGTTTTATGTATAGGCTGATATATTTCATTTTGGTTTATTATTTTTAATATTGTTCTTCCAAATATCGAATAAACATGACCAAGTACATGTAAATGTATATGATCTGTATGTGTATAGAAAGGTATGAAAAAAATAAAATATACTCCCATGACCATCTTCGTTTATCCTGAGACAAATACTATAATGTTGATAGTCTATTGGGCTCATTATTTACAGAAACTCAAGGAGAAAGCGTACTCCAAAGGCTCAATAGACTCCATCAAAGAATGCCCAGCAACTCTATTTTAGTTCAGGGATGTACCGAAGGGATGTTGAATATTTGGTCGTTGCTTTAGAGCCATAGTTAATAAGGTTAAAAAGTATCAATTTCTTCTATTTACCGTTTCTTCCTTCTTACTCAACTTGCCCGTTCCATATTTGTTCTTAATATAATTATTAACATATCTCTGTATTTACTTACTTATAAGCTTTATAACTTACCAGACTGCTTATAAGCTTTATAAAACTCTGAGTAGTTCCACTGGGATCTTTCTCGTGACCAACCCCATTTTCAGTCTTTTTTTTTTTTTTTTTAATAATTTATTTATTGTTATTTACAACTGTATACACATATATACAACAAGTAAATTTGCTGTAGGTGACATAGTGACATGATACAAACATGTGGAGAATCTACCCACTGATAGAACTCCAATAACATTTCTAGAGGAGAAGTTCTCGAGACCATCTTCTTTTCTGACGCCTAGGAGGATTATTAGGTAATGAAGGAGAAGCCAGGTTAGAAACAAGTGGATTTGGGTGGTTGAGAAGTTTGTTATGGAAGGAACGGTATCTGGATCTGGCCAAATCGGCAACATATGGAACATTGAGGTCCTGATGGGTGACTTGATTTGTGACAAAGTAAGGAGCATTAAGGATTTTACGAAGGATTTTTGACTGTAAGGATTAGATTCTGGAGGAATTAGATGGTTTAGTGGAGCCCCAAAGCTCAAATCCGTATGTCCAGATAGGTCTTATAGGCATTTTCAGTCTATATAAATAATCTAACTTTACCTACAACTCTATTTTTTTAGAGTGCTACCATTGGGTAGTTTCTCTACATGCTTGTACCATACCATTATGATATCCTCAAATTTACTTGATATATTTATGTACAGTTGTAAATATCAATAAATAAATTTTAAAAAAACAAAAAACAACCTACAACTCTCAACTCTCATGCACATGACCTGCAAACATACATTCCCTTCCACCCTCCAGATATGCTCGAGGCGTTTCGTAAGCTCCTGGAAGATATTGATTGTCCAAACTAGAGGGCTTCGGATAGTAAGTTGTGCCTGAATCCAGCGAAAACTAGGACTATCCTCATCGGTCCAAAACCCTTTCTTACAGTCCAATGGTATTCATCAACAACAGTCCTATACAGCGCCAATCTGTACAAAGCCTCGGCCTGTGCAAGACTTCGTTCAGTATCTAACCTGGACTCATATTTTCCAAATCATCTGGAGATCCGTCTCAATCGTCAAATAGCTTATCGAGATTCGATGTTTCATTACTTCGAGGTATTCGTCATCTTCTAGTATTCTCTCACATTTTGTTTATAAAAGACTGATGGGTAAGGACGGAACAAGACTATAAATATTAATGAATTGTTTCTTAAGATACATTTTCAGTGTTCCCAAACGCTCTGGTATTCCAAGCAAGGCATATCCAAATTTCAGACGACAATGTTACTATCGTATTCCGATCTTTAAAACGAAAAAAGCCTTCTATATTCTTTACGACCCTCGTCTTACGTTCTTCCTTCTATGTTAAATATCTTAAAATTTGTAAGCTGTCAATACCTAATACAACATATTTGCCTATTGAACTATTTCTACTACATAGCAACTAATAAAAATATACATATTTTTCTTTTGTGGTATAAGAAATACTTAAATCAATTTATCTATTTCATTACTAAATGATAATACTGCAATATCTCTGTATAAATTTTGGTTTTTTCAATTAAAATAAGGTATTTCAGAGAACCATTTAATATTTAGAAACATGGATAAGTCAATATTGTTACATCTTTAATTATGTAATACAAATTGATCCAGTAAATTTAGTAAAACTATTGTCTATTTTCTTCTTAATCAATTAAAATCACAAAATGACAAGCTCCACTACAAATCCTACCACCGAAATGTGTATTTGCAAATTTATTTTTTTTAATTTGTATAATTATGGAAAATCAGTTTCCTATTCGTATCGATTTATCGACTTATTGTTATGTTTTGTAATAAATTTTGTAGGTATTGCTATAAAACTATAGAGAAATATTTCAGCATGTTTATTCAATTATAATCGTTGTATAATTGTATACTTAATTTAATTATACGTTTTGTACAAATTTCTGTAAAGATCCTACAGATTTAATGTTGCATGTTTATATTCATAATATCCAGTACGAATCGACAACTCAAGGGGATGATTCGAGAGACAGTTCGCGCGTAATCTTAGCACCTCTTATTTAATGATCACAAAATTCCATATGTTGGTGTAATCTGTTTGTTGCTATTGGGCCTGAAGAGTTCAATTTTCTGGAATTACTTGGAAATCGTCATTTTTTTTCTGTCTTAACCGGGTATTTTTTAAGGATCGAGAAAAAATCGTGTTATCGAAGAATTCACGCTATCGATAGTCGACAGTCTTTAGAAATAAAAAAAACTGGTGCGCGTGCATAACTTTCACTTACCATCCTACTTCAACACAACAATTTCTTTGTTTGCAATATGTTCCATTGTGTTCCATTTATGGGTATTTGAAAGAAAAATCTGTCTCTTGTTATAACAATCATGAAGACACGAAAACATTTATTTTCTCGGATGGCGGTCAAAGAAGATACATATGTACTAGATAAACTAATTATTAGTAACCAACGTATCTGACCACTTTGCAGGGCTTCATCAAGGCTGAATCCTGGTGTATTATGAAACTAGTTTGTACTAGGGATGGGATATCGATATCGATATTATCGAAATATCGATATTTTGTCTCCGATATCCGATATTTTGATATCTATTTAATATTTATTTTATTTAATAAATATTTATTCATCAAAATAAAATATCGATATTCCGATGTTATTTTATGGAAATATCAACATATTGTTTAAAATAACTAAATTATCATATAAGGATTTTAAAAAAGGAATATCAATATTTTATTTTGATATTACATATTTATTTCGATATTTTGTATTACTATAATATCAATATTCCGATATTACTTTATCGAAATATCGATATTTTATTGAAAATGATTGAAATAACACATGGAGATTTTAAAAAATTTCCTTTTTTTAAATTTTTTTCAATAAAGCAATTATATTTTAGTTTATATTTGTTCTGTTTATGATAAGGTTGTCGTGGTGTTGCTCTATTTCATAGTTATTAAGAGTTTCTTATGTATTTTGATTAGGTATGACATAAAATAGGTCTGCCTGTGCCTTGCTATATCATTTTATAATTATTATTACTTTAATTCGTTAAATTTTCGATATTGATATTTCGATATTTTAGTTCCAATATAATATCGATATCGATATTGCTATCCGATATCGATATCGATATTTTTCTTTCGATATCCCATCCCTAGTTTGTACTAGCTTCTTGACCGCCACCCGGACTATCTTCCTATTATCAATCACATAACATTTAGATTTATTATATTATATATCATAGATTTAATCTTTCAATTAATCAGTTTAGTTTTTCCTTTAGTTGATTAAAAATACTTTAATATTTTATACTGATCCTTGTTTTATTACTGATAATAATTAGAGATGGTTATTTATTTCAAATAACAAAAGTATAAAGTACCTTTTGTTATCTATTAGTCGATTTTAGTGTAAAAATTCCTGTACCATCCCAGGCTCATACTTACCTTATATACTAAATTTTAATTTTGTACTACTTTTGGTTTTTGAGGTTTGCTGTTTACAAACAAACACCTTTTCATAGTACCAATTTTGGTTATTTGGTCTCAATGGACCTTAATATGTGTATTTCCACAGATTCGAATTTTTCGCGATTGCAATACTTGTCCTTACTGAACATTTCATATATTGGGTTGTAAAGTTTTTTACTGGTGATTTCAATAAAACTTCAGATTCTTGTAAATATTTGTAATCAATTATATATGACCCATTTTGATGTATTACGTATTGCCATCTTACAGGTTAATTTTTTAATTCTCCCCGAACTTCTCAGATTTTTGCGCAATGAACTCCTCAATGTGCGTTTTGCAGTCCTCGAGCGAATTAAAGTGTTTCCTGTTAAGATTGTTTTGAAGGGCCCGAAATAAGTGAAAATCTGTTGAGGTAAGGTCTGGTGAATAGGGTGGGTGGGGGATCACATCCCAGCCCAACTCCAATGATTTCTGTCGGGTCTGCAAAGACACGGGAGGACGGGAGTTATCGTGATGGAAAACTTTGTGATTATGAGACACGTTTCTGCGATATCCCGTGTCGTAGAGTGAGGGTTGTCTGTGACCAATGCTTGAATTTGGTCATCAACAGTTGAAGGGCGACCCGAGCGCTTTGCGTACTCCAAGTCAAATTTTCAGGTTCTGAACCGAGCAAACCACTTTCGGTGCTTTCTCCTAAGGCATCATCACTATACACACTGCAAATTTTGTTTGTGCAGCGGATTTTTTCATCCTGAAATAAACAATCATTAAATGAAGAAAATGAATTTTTTTCTCTTCCATTTTGAGCAAGCAAAATACCAATGAAACTGATGCATAAAAGCGCCTTAACTAATCCTTTTTTGGAATATGTAAATATTATTGACCAAGTAAACACGTAGAGGATTAAATTGAAATATTAAACGAATTTATTTTACAACTCAAAAGATGAAAATAAAAAACAAGATAAATTTAACCCCATTATATCGACAAATTTTAAGGGTTTATTTTTTCTTTTTTAATTACCTCAAAGAACTTTTAAATTTATAAGGAATAGGCTTAAATTAAAAATTAATTTTTTTTTTACTCGATTAGCCTTCATTACCCAAGGAAACTTATTTCGGATAAAAACTGGGGTTCAATTTTTTCCTAGATTGCAATACTCTGCCTTACTGTATATTTCATACATAGGTAGTTGAAGATAATATATATAAAAAAAAAAAATCAACGGACAATTTTAATGTCAACAAATTTTAATGGTCCGTTTTTTTTCTAAATAGAACTTTTAAATAAATGCAATATAACGTTAAATTAAAAATCTCTCTTTTTTTTAGACTTTCTATTTTATTTTTTGATTTGAAATATCTTTATCATTGCAATGGCATGATGTATAATATGGAAATTTGATGTTATTACATAACCCATTATGAATTTTTATATGCATAAGCGGGATTTTTATCTTGTGTTATTAATGTTATATTAGATTAAAATGGTTGATAAAAAGTATGGGAGCGTCCTAGGGCTGATGCGAGAGGCGACAGCAGTAGGCAGGAGCAGTGTGATATCGACCCTGCATCAGTTATTGCCGCTGGGGTTGGATTTAAATAACAAATAGGAGGGGTTGCTTCTGAGTCATCATGCCTCCAATCGATAGGGGCTCTTCGTCTAGCAGTCGGTGTATCCGTCCCTTAAAAGTTTTTAATGCAAACATTTTTCTTGAATAATCTAACAAATAAAACTATGTTAGATTTTTTCCGAATTCAAAATAGTCATGTAGAAGAAATATCTGATTTCTAAACATTTGAATGGAGATTTAATATGCAAATTATTTTAAAATACTACAGCTCCAATGGTAGGTACAGTATGATGTAAGGAAGTTAGTTTGGTTTTTTAGAGTTTTATGTTGCTTTTCAGGAAATTTCGCACACTCTTAGTTTGAAATCATTCTTTAGACACTTTTTACAAGATGCAGGAACTATTCAATCGTCTTTGGAAGTTTTAATTTATACATAAACAAGATGGTTGCTAAAAACTTATTGTTCAAGGAGTAGACACATCTATTTGAGAATAAAATCAGTATTTGATTCTTTGTTAATTTGTGATGGATTGGTGTTGTAATAAATCGATAAAATGACTTTTTGTAAATAATCTTAGTTTGAATTTTATATTTTGTATTACGTATGTGCATACAAGATTTGAAATCAAGGTGATAACGAAGTTTTCATTATTTAAAAAAACATTTTTACTAAAACGAACAATCATTAATTAAAGTGTTTTCATCATGATCCAGGTTCTTAGTACTGGTACATTTCTCAGTCTAGTAGTGTTTTGATGGCTGCTACTAGTGTAAAAGATTATGTCAGGTTGATTCAGTTAAAAATTTAATTCGTTTATTTTTGATAAAATCTAAAGTGAATTAGCTTTGAGAGAAGTTTACTAATCTAAAATGAATATTGAAAGGAAAACCACGAGTAAAATAAACATCATAATAATAAATTTTTTAAATATTTTTGTTAAAGTAACTACTACTAGAGCATCTACCCTGTTATTATATTTCGCCCGTTCTCCTTAGAATTCCGATATCCTTATAATTCTCCTTTGTTGCAAGATGATGAAGCTATTGCTGGGTTTATAATATTTAACTTTTAGTGTATATCCCAGACTGGATCAAACTAGTCATGTTTTATCTAGTTCACTGTATCTGCTACACTGTTTATCTTTGTTTGTCTCATTTGTGGGTGAAGTATGTTCCGAAAATGTCTTCTACGAGGAGAAATAGAAGAATTATAAGAGCTGGTACTGATTTCAATTCTCTTGTACCTGAACTGTACGGAGCTGTTTACATGTTTCATGGCACGTTCATTTTGGACGAACTCTTGTTTCCAAGAACCCATGCAAGCACTCTGTCAAACGTTTTTAGGTTGTCAACTTTAGTGTAAACTTTGTACGAAACAAAAATGAAAGCTATTTTATAGCAATCTCTTTAAATAATTCTTCCAAGATGTACTTCTGAAGTTACCACTGTAAATGATTCTTTAGTTGGGTGTATGATAGCCAACTAGGACGCGCCTCGTATAAACAAAGATTGGTGGGTCTTACAATCCTAACTGGCTAAAAGCTAGTTTACCAAACACAGAAGTGGTAATTATTTGAGGTATTCACGATCGTTAGTTTAACATGTTAAATGGAAAAACTTATGTTAAATGGAAAAATATTTCCTCCTTTTACCATGTTAAAACGATATTACCTGTAACATGGCTGAGAGTCTGTTATATGGAGAATGACGTCACGAAACAGACCAGCTGAGCTTGTCACCGTTTTATTTGTTGTCGTGTTAGGTTACTTACTCGTAGTTTCTGTTTTTATTTTGTTTTGTGATTTGGACTTTTTAAAAAAAAGACAATCAGTAGCCAAACTTTTACACTTCTACTTTTCACTTACTTTAGGCATGTTTTAATAAATTACCATAATCAAAACTTAGAAGTAAATGATAAAATGAAGTTTTGGGAGGAAAGGTTACTAAACAAGTTGCTCAGAAAATCCGCTAGGAGCTCATATGCATTTACTATTTAACATGACTTTAAATAGGGCTGCTCACAATGCTATACTAATAACATTTAATATGGTAAAACATTTTATATTTACCACAATATCATGAAAACCCCTATTGTAGTCGAATAGTGAAGGAGAAAGATATGACCAAATAATGAGACCCTGATTGAATAAAAGAAGTCTGAATCTGCATCAAGGAGTAAATTGATTTCCTTTGATATAAAAATTAGGTGCACATTTCGGTGCTAATTTTTCATTTTAAAACGTTTGTTGATATTTACTAATTTAGGATTGCGCAAGACATGGTATATAAGTGTGTAATAACATAAAATATGGGATTCGATAGGAAAGACTTTTAATATATATCGTATAATATATTAATCATTAATCAAATAATTATTAAATTATTTAATATAAGACATTCTTGAAACT
>NW_027115703.1:123602-126592 GCF_000696795.3 Halyomorpha halys | reverse complement strand
AATTAATATTAATATTTTTAACCGTACTCAATATTTTGTAATGCATTTGTTGTACTTTCCAGGAATTCCCGCAAGTGTTTTTAATAAGAGAAAAATTGGCCACTAGGTTCTGCTAATCTTGTAAATATTGCATTCAAATTCCTTTAATTTGCAAATTAATGTATTTCGATTAATCACCAACTTTGTAAGTCAAGAAAAATAATGATTTTATATTTAATTTTTTTTTAATTTTTAATGAGCAAACAGTATTTTAGATTCTTCCTAAAAGAAAATACTGCTATTAAGGGATCTATTTGGAATTATAAATAGCCCGAATATGGCAAGTTTCGACCAGTAATTGGAATTGGAATACGATATAATCAAAAAAGATGGTTGTTCATAGTAAGGGGTAAGAAACCCTTTTGTATTCGAAAAGAAAGTAGTTGAAAATGAATAAATAAAGATTAACTGCACAATAGGTGTGTCTTTTCACCTAATGATAATTAAACAACCAAAAATGAAAGGTATGTAAAAAAATAAAAATAAAGATATTAGCTTATAAAGAAAATATTCCTGTCCCAAAGAAATAAATGGCTTGAATTTTGTTTGTATTATTTTTATTTAATATGTGTTAAACAGACGATTTAAGCATTAGTACATTTATTATTCGTAAGATGCTGTAATAATAATAATATGTAACTTTTTTAAAAATCTATAACTATAATATTGTAACATCTGTACACATTATACACAAGTTCATTATTTTTTTGAGATAAGAGAACTTATATTGTAAATAATTTTAAGCCAATAAAGTATCAAATATAGCGTGGATAATTAAAAAAAAAAATAAAGTGACAAAAAACCGATCACAGAAAAATAATGTATAATTTGTACAATCCCATCGAAAAACTCAACGAAGAACTTTGCTGTACAAATAATAATATGTAACCTGTTTAAAATCTATAACTATAATATTGAAACATATTAGCAAATTATACACATGTTCATTCTTTTTTTGAGATAAGAGAATTACATTGTAAATAATTTTAAGCCAATAAAGTATTAAACATAGCGTGGATAATTAAAAAAATATTAAAGTGACAAAAAACCGATCACAGAAAAATAGTGTATAATTTGTAGAATCCCATCGAAAAACTCAACGAAGAACTTTGCTGTACAAATAATAATATGTAACCTATTTAAAATCTATAACTATAATATTGAAACATATAAACACATGTTCATTCTTTTTTTGAGATAAGAGAACTTATATTGTAAATAATTTGAAGCCAATAAAGTATTAAACATAGCGTACTTAATTTAAAAAAAAATAATGTGACATGAAACCGATCACAGAAAAATAGTGTATAATTTGTAGAATCCCATCGAAAAACACAACAAAGAACTTACGTACTTACACAACAAAGTACGATGAGTTGCAAAGGAAATTTATTTTTCTAGCGAAATTTAAAAAGTTTGTATTCATTGAAAAACCGCAAAATGAGGCAGACAGGTTGTGGAAGAAAATAATTATCCTTCTGATCTTAATATACTGTACCAAGTTAATTTTGGGAGACACGACTTCATAATCTAAAATTGAAAGTTAGAGATATTTTAGAAGTTTTCTTCAAAATTTTGATATAAAATTCAACGAATTGAAAGTAGTACCGGTAGAGAAATCGGTGTATATCGTAAACTGAGTTAGCTGATAATGTGCCATCCAGTTTCTTACCGTCATATCGTTGATATGATATAGCTCTCACCTGAATATACGAGTGAACAACAAGATTTATTCGTGAACGATTAGTATTAAAATATCCAACGTATGAGTACTCAAAGGAAAATAATAAGAACAATGATATTGCTTACGCTTTTATGGCTGAAGTGAAAAATAAAAATTATAATGGCAACATAGACAAAACAAAATGGCAAAATCATGGTAGAAAATAATTTAATTACACGGGATAACCGTCAAATTTCAGTGACTGCCAAGATATCTAGAAATATAAGAGGAAATCACCAATGAGACAATCAATACCATGGAAACTTAGAAGTCTGAAACTTAGAAGTCGGGGGATATCCCATGAGTGCTGCATACCGGGATTTTTTCCCAGTGTTGGGTTACGAATTTTCAAATAATTTTTAATTATGGAAATTTGAATTGAACCAAAAATGAATATAGGATCAAATTGTAGTCCATGTTAATTTTAAAGAATTAATTTTTATGTTAAGGTGTACAATTGTTAAGGGTTGCGGTTAAAAAGGAACAAATAGTTTATAACTATTTAATGTCCAACGTTTCACCCCACTTTCCAGGGCTTCATCAGGGCTAAAAAGAAACAAAAAAACAACTAAGAACATTACAACAATAAGATACTATAAGGAAAATTAAGGTAGGATAAATATTATGTAAAAATTAAGTGATAAGAATATTATATATAAATAAAAGAAATAGTATTAATATAAAATAAACTTGAATAAAGAATCATAAGAATAAAAGATTACGTAACAACGGTAATAATAAAAATTAAAAAAAATCTTAAAATAAAGAGTTAAAAAATCATTTAATATCATCATTATTATTTTTCTTTCTTTATTTTTATTTATTCTTCCACGACGTTTATTTAATCTCTACTTTCTTCTTCATTTGTTTTATATACGTCTCCTGTATTTTTTACGATTTTTTTTTAAATTTTTATTCTTACCATTGTTACGTAATTTTTTATTCTTATCATAGTTTATTCAAGTTTATTTTATATTAATACTATTTTACGTCTTCCTTCCTTTTATTTATATATATTTTCGTATCACTTAATTTTTAAATAATATTTATTCTACCTTTATTTACCCTATTGTATCCTATTGTTGTAATGTTCTTAGTTGTTTTTTTTTTGTATCTTTTTAGCCCTGATGAAGCCCTTTGGGGCGAAACGTCAGACATTAAATAGTTATAAACTATTTGTTCCTTTCTGACCGCAACCCTGACCATCTTCTTATATTCAAGTTTTATG
>NW_027115703.1:118827-123552 GCF_000696795.3 Halyomorpha halys | reverse complement strand
TTTTTAAATGATAGATATGGAGTAGGTATGTCGATCAAATTATCCATTCAACGTCAAGGTTTTGAACTAAATGTTTTGAAATGTTTAAAAGCTCACTGGAAATTTTATTTGTGAATTTCGTTGCGATTGCGAAACCAAATTTTTGAATCATGAATTTCATAATTACAACTTCAGAAGGGTTTTGTAAGAAATCATTTTGTGATAAATTGTGAAGATGATCAAGGGTGCGGTCACAAGAAAAACAAAAATTTATAAAATTTACTACTATTTATTCCCCGACGTTTCGCCCCACTTTATAGGCTAAAAAGATACAAAAACAACTAAAAATATTTTGATATAATAGAATAAAATACAAAAAGTAAATTAAGGTAGGGTTAAAATTATCAGTTAGTTTAACTAATCAGGATTTATTCATTTATTATTATTAATTTTATTGTATTTATTCCATTTCGACTTTTATGCAATCTTAACTTATTTCTTTATTTTCCTTTTTTTTAGTGGGTTAAATTTTGTTTTCTCATTTCTACTTTTCTATTTTACGTATTATTATGTCTACTGTTCATTTTAACCTAATAGTTTGCGTATTTTTTTTTTAATATTCATATCATTGTCTATTTTATATTTATACTATTCACTCTTTTCTTTCATTTGTATATTATTTTGTTTTAACTTATATTTCTATTATTTTAACCATACCTTAATTTAACTTTTTGTATTTTATCCTTTTATGTCAAAATATTTTTAGTTTTTTTTTGTATCTTTTTAGCCCTGATGAAGCTCTACAAAGCGTGGTGAAACGTTGGCAAACAAATATTTGTAAACTATTATTGTTTTTCTTGTGACCGTACCCCTGACCATCTTCTTCATAATTTGAATTAATACAGTCAATTTTTACGTAATATATAATATTTTGTGATAAATTTTTAACAATATATCGAAAGACAGATGAAAATCATACATGTATAATATATATTTTTCTTTTCCAGTTGCTTATACAGATCAATAGGAAACGAAGTTTTGCCCGAATAGAATGACAAAATGTTCCACTGCGCGTCAGAAATATGAGCGCTTACCTCAGACGGCAAATTTAGAGGCAATTATAAATTTCTGAATTTTTATTATCATGACCTTGATTGATTCAGGAGAATGAGTTAATGTTATGAGATGATGATGTTCATTTTCAAATATATCGCTTAAAATACTCTTATAAAACTGTTGGACTTAATGCTAAAGGAATGGAAAGTGGAATCGAGTAATGCACATTCATTGTGATAACTTTGCCTCCTAAATAAACTCCATGGATGGGATACAGATATCAACATTATTGAATTTCTATCTTTTTAATGACTGATATTTTGAACTAGATATTTCTCTGAAATTCCAAAATATCGCTCAATAGCGTCAACAAGCGTTTATAAAATATATCATATCGATATTCTTCTTAAAATTGTCCATGGCTAATATACCAAATTAAGAACCCATGGATAATGTGTATAAATATTAGAACAAAGGCCAAAGATTACTTAAATCTTTTTCACCTTACTGACTTCAGACACATGCGTCTGCGCCGGACAGGTGAAACAAACATTAACTCATACCAGTGCTAGACAAAAAGGAATAACCATTCGAACAACTATAATTTCAAACTGTAGAAAAAAAAAATTACAATTAGTTATATCAACTATTACGTTGAACCACAATATTCATGATAAAGACCCGACATTGCATTTACAGTTGTACGAAAATACTTGCAATTAGTAATATTAAAATAAATATTTATTTTTTTGAGTTTATATTTTGGGATTGCTGGTTGGTGATTGCAAACTGCCCAGCACTATGCAATCACAACCTTTCTTTGACAAGAACGGATATCGTTCAAAGCAGTGTTTTCCGAAGTCGCGTACTCTCAAAAAACGCGAAGAATTTTATGGGAGTTCACAAAGTAAATAATTTACATTTTTTCTGTTTATAAAAATGGAAATATATTAAAAACGAGCTCGTTACTTGTTAGTTTTATGAATGTATGCTTTTATACGATGTAATTGTAAGATATATTTAAGTGTATGTACATTTTTATATAAAAAAATATAATCGTTTATTGTAGTTTACATAATTTTCACAATTTGCCGTTCGTTCAGAAGGCTAAATTTATTTTTCGGTCCGTGTCCGTTAGGGGATTTCCGGTGCCAAAGGGTATCCGAGGGAGTGATCTGTCCGTTAATATTCATTTTTCTTTTTACAAGGGTTTATAATAATTATAAAAGTAATTCATTGATGTCGAAAATTTGGGATACACTAATTTAAAATTTAAATTTAATAACTGAATCATATAATTGAAAAAATATATGTTTATAAAATCAGTTTTCAACTTGTTGATTTCGATTTTTATTATGTTTTCTAATTTTCGATTTATTTATTTTTGTATATGTTCATTTTTTTCTGCCTTATTCACTTTTTCCCTGTCCTTTTTTGATTGTTTACTAATGTAATTTTTTTTTTATCATTGAATTTTAAGGTTTTTAAATTTTGGTCAGAGATGTTTTCCTAATTTTATCTCGTAAAATATGCTCTTTTTATTACTAATTATTGTAAAATTACGCCTGCAGCTAACATCCATCATTCTGTCAATCTAATATAATTTTTTTGTGGTTGCAATATGAAATATGAATGAGGCTGAGTGGGCCCTAGGAGGGCTCCAGAACGCACAGGGGTGACTTTTACGACTATAGTAACAATAATTAACTATCTGCCACAGATGGATTCGAACTCAGGCCCTTGGAGTTAGTGGCATAACCCCTGTGCCACCCCACTCCCCACCTCTTTTACCATTAATATGTAAAATTTGATTATACTTTTTATTATAATTGCAATTTTCTCCTTTATTCTCGTTACACATTTTTAGGATTTATCATTCTTCTTGACACTGACGTCATTGATGAATATTAACTTTCCTTTTTTGCACTCCATTAAATAAAGTTAGTATATTACTCTTCTAAAATTAAGTTTTGAAACATTTTCAAACGATGTTTTTTATAGCGACCCCGCTACTCCCAGCTGCTACATCAATTATTCACGTGAGAAGTAACCACCATAACTTTTTCTCCCATGGATATTGGGCTGTCTTCAACCAATTAGGGACCCTGACTACTTTAGGACATCCCAGGATCCTCCAGATTAGAAATAGAGCCGATTACAAAATTATTTTGTAAAAAACATTGGGTTATAAACAACATAATAGTTAAATTTATCAAGTTATATAATATTTGAAAAGTAACAAACATTAAAAAAGAAAAATTAAACAAATACAAGAGGTGCTTTTACTGACTTTTGATTAACAACTTTATGAGTTACTCTTAAGAGTCTATTTATTTGATTAATCAGATTCTATCAACATCTAATAAACTGCTCATTATTTCTTGAAGCAATCGTTCTTCTTTGTTTAGCGTAGGAGTGAAGCCTATGGAGTAAAGATGATACTGGTCAGAGCATCTACTTAAGAGATTATTGTTTTTTTACTTTATTGATAGCGTCGCGACTTCTAAAAGCACACAACAGCTAAACAAAGTTGTAACATTGTTTTATTGGTTGCGAAAATTGCTAAAATTGGTCTCTGGCTGGCCTGCTAGGTGTTAGTGGGTCCCATGGATCAGCGGGCCCTTAGTTCTGACATATGCTGATAATTGTGCTGACATTTTTATTTATCTCGACAAGGGTGCTGCGAACTTGGGAAACTTTCGGGAACCGCTGGTCTATTGTATCATAACAGCCATGGTTTTCAGCTTCGTGAGACTGGGTAATCATAAAGGTCACTCCAAAAAACAAGTACATATCATATATATATGTGAGAAACATCTATACCGGTTTTGTTCAATTTATTATTTACATCTTCAGTCAAAACAGATAATTTATCTGTTTCTACTTTACTCTACGATTATTGATATAATACGTTATTTACTTGTTATGATAATTATTTACGTCTTATCTATTTACTCTTACAATAGAGAGTATGGTATTGAATGACAAGACTACAGAGTACTATCGTCTTATACTTCCCTGCTTAGGAAGAACGCAGTATCTAATTAACCGAAGAAGTCGCAAATCACTACATTAATAATAGGTTAACCAATTATTTTCTATGACCAAATGTACTGTAATAAAAAAAAATATACTTCTTTATTCAGTAATATTTCTTTCTGTCATATACACTCTCACATTTATGATAACAATGATATAAATAAAGAAAATTGTATATGTAGTTTTTCGGATTATAGTAAGGGTTAATTTAAAAAATGTCGGAAGATACTGCGTTCTTAAAAAGGGCAATGTAGGTACTGTGTATATCGATCGTCTTTTTTTATTTATTGGGAAATTCTATTACAAGCAATTTTAGTAGTAAAATTAATTTGCATAAAAATACTTGACAATTAGTCTAAATTTTACTAGTTGTTTTTATTCACAATTTAATCTATAAATGAAAATTATGAAGTCTCTGAAGCTATCAACTTGAACAGACCTGATGAAGTGGGGCGAAACGTCGGAAAATAAATAGTAGTAAACTATTTTTGTTCCTCTTTTTATCGCAACCCTGATCATCATCTTCATAATTTGAAATTATACGGTAAATTATATATATATATATATATATATAAGTTACGGTATGAGTCAGCTGTTATTTCGATGTCAGCTGACTGAGGAGATCAGCTGATCGAGGGTATATAACAGATG
>NW_027115703.1:106442-112462 GCF_000696795.3 Halyomorpha halys | reverse complement strand
ATATATTATAAATGAAAATATTTCATGACTTCTTTTTGCCTAGTAATTTTATTTATAACCAATACATTCAGCTCACACAGACCATGTATAGGATATAGTAGGATTTGAGGTAACTTCAGCTCTTCCCCTTGGACTGTTCCAGCCATAGGAAGGTGTGTATTGAAAATCAGTGGAGGTTGAGAAGACAGCCACAGCTGGTCACTGTTAGGACTCCCAAGGTCGTAGTTCACAAAAGGTTTCCAGGCTGCTGGGTAGGTTCGGATGGAAACTTGGAATGTATGGATAAATTGGGGCCTTGATGCTCCATATTCTTCCTAACACACTGTGTTAATCGTCAATACTTCTCACGTTTAGGATTAGATGAATTTTATTATGTTTAAATACTTTACCATTCACCACAATGCGATATTGTAGATACTGAATTCGAAAATGTTTTCTTTTTTAATAGAAAGTTCGTTTTCAACAGAAAGATAAAATATTATTACACGGCTACAAATTTGGCTAAATCATCGGATATTGTAAAAGAGCTCAAGAGGGGGAAAACCCAGATATTTCATCCCAGTTTTTTATTACTTTAATGAAAACTATGTATAATTACTAATCTAAATTCATTAACCACTAGAAAACCTAACAGAACATCATTTATAGTAGAGTAAATTTGCTAAAATATCAGCCAAAATAGAGCTATTTACGTTTAAAATTTTCAATATTATTTTAAATTAATAATCTTCTGTAAGAATTAAATTGAATTTGGTGAATGACACAAATCTTCCTTGTTTAATTATAATAATTTATTTCAAATAATCAACGACAACGTTTCGGGAATATCCCCCATCTTCATGTTGCTGATAAAAATATTTTATATATAATGTATAATTATCTCCTATTTTGTCATTAGTGCTAACATTGAATAATATTATTGTCATTTAATGAATAAAATAACTGTTGATAGTATAAAAAGTTATTTTATCCATTAAATGACAATAATATTATTCAATATTAGCACTAATGACAAAATAGGAGATAATTATACGTTATAAATAAAATATTTTTATCAGCAACCTGAAGATGGGGGATATTCCCGAAACGTTGTTGCTGATTATTTGAAATAAATTATTACAATTAAACAAGGAAGATTTGTGTCATTCACCAAATTCAATTCAATATGTTATCTATTTAAGTTTGGAGTTACACATGGTACATTCTTTACATTACTGTTTATACCTACGCAACCTTACTTTTTTTTCTTTAACAATGTATCAATTTTATCATCCTTACAAGACCCCGAAACGGCATTATATAACTTAACATGACATACCTGATATATCTACATCATGGGTCTATGATGTATTATTATTAAAATCGTCGAAACTAATGTCACTGATATCTTTAATAGTTTTTAATTTTATTAATTGTCGTCAGTTCTTCAGTTTTGTGTTTTATTATCATATTTTCTGAAAGGGTGCAAGATGTACTAGTACAAGAGCCGGGGTGAAAAAAAGGCAGTTATTTCACCCCAATTTTTTATTACTCTAATGAGAAATATGTATAATTACTAGTCAAAATTGGTGAATCTGGCAAGTATACGTACGGGAATAAAAAATGGCGGCTGTTTCAAAACGTTAAAAAAAAAATTACTTTTTAATTCGGAGCTCTATATCTTGAAAACTACTAACGCACACTAAAAGACCTAAGAGAGCATCATTTAAAGTAGAGTAAATTTGCTAAAATATGAGCCCTAATAGAGCTATTTACGTTTAATAATTCCTGAGATATAGCTTTTTAAAAAGCATTATTTCATAAGAAATAGGCTAAAAAATCTGTAGTTACTGAATTTATTTCTAGAAATGTATATCTCAAAAACCATTCGTCTTACAAATATCAATCAGCACTAAAATTAAAGTTAGTCTTATGTACTATAAAGTAGTTTATGACCTTTATCTTCGTTGGAGTAGATGTCTGCCAGCGCTCAAATTAAAGCTAGTTAAATGTCCTATAAAGTAGTCAATAACATTTATCTTCGCAGGAGTAGTAGTTTTTATGGTATGTGACAAAATAAATTGATTTCTATTTGTCCAGACAAACTTTTTTGATGTATGAATAATAATATCTCAGGAAGTATTAGACATAAAGACATCTGCCAGCGCTCAAATTTAAGCTAATTTGATGTATTTTATGACACTTATAATCTCAGAAGTAGTAGTTTTTATGATATTCGGAAATGAATATGCATTTTGCACATGTAAGTTTGTCTGAACAACTAGAAATTTTTATTTATTTATTTAATAATTTATTTATTGTTATTTACAACTCTATACAAATATATACAACAAGTAAATTTCCTGTAGGTGACATAGTGACATGAAACAAACATGTGAAGAATCTTCCCACTGATAGAACTCCAATAACATTTCTAGAGGAGAAGATCTCGAGGCCATCTTCTTTCCAGACTCCTAGGAGGATTATTAGGTAATGAAGGAGAAGCCAGGTTAGAAATAATTGAATTTGGGTGGCTGAGAAGTTTATCATGGAATGGATGGTATCTGGATCTGGCCAAAACCAAGGATTTTTCGAAGGATTTTGGGCTGTAAGGATTGGATTCGGGAGGAATTTGATGGTTTAGTGGAGCCCCAAAGCTCAACTCTGTATGTCCAGATAACAAGAAATTAATTTATTTTTTCAAATACCATAAAAACTACAACTCCTTCGATGCTCGATGTCATAAACTACTTTTTAGTACATTTAACTACTTTTAATTTGAGTGCAGGCAGACAGTTGTGCCTCTAATGGTTTCTTAGATATACGTTTTTATAAACGTAAAGTTTTGTCCGAACAATTAGAAATCAACATTTTGTGGTTTCATTTTGTCGAATATCAAGAAAACTACAACTTCTACGAAGATAAACGTCATAGACTACTCTGTACACTTAAACTAGATTTAGTTTGAGTGCTAGCAAACTATTGTACGTCTGATGGTTCCTGAGATATAGATTTACTTCAATAAATTCATTAACTACCGATTTTTCCGTATATTTCTTATGAAATTTTGCTTTTAAAAAAATTTTATCTCACGAATTATAGAACGTAAACAACTCTGTTAGGGCTCATATTTGAATAAATTTACTCTTTTTTAAAATTATGTCTGATAGGTTTTTTGTGTCATTGGTGGTTATACAGACCTCCGAATGAAACATCGTTTTTTTTTTAACGTTTTTAAACAGCCGCCATTTTTTATTCCCCCCCAAGTATACTTAGCAGACTCATCAATTTTTAATAGGAATTATTCATAGTTTTCATTGTAGTAATAAGGACATGATCTGCAGCTGTTTCGTATGTAATCAGTTTCGATGATTTTAATAATAATTACAAATCATAGATCGAAGAGGTAGATAGATCAGGTATGTCATGATAAGTTCTATAATGCCGTTTTAGGGTCATATAATGGGTTTCGGATTAAGGATGTTAAAATTACCATATTTAAAAAAAAGAAAGGTTACGTAGGCATGATCGGTAAAATAAGGAGTGTACCTTGTGGAACTATAAACTTAAATAGATAACATATTGAAAATTTTAATTAAGAAAAAATCAATCAATAATTTCATTTGAAAGCTATATTTTAATGTGGCACGGTGTCTTTTTGTAATTCATTATTGTTCTGGTTTACTTGAGGTAATTTTGTATAAATGTTTACCCCCTCCCCTTCCCCCTCCCTCCTGAACCTTTCCAATTTTTGGAATTTTCATTTGATTTCCTCTTGGTCACAATTGCCTTTTTTCTGTCTTTTAAGTATACTGTTAATTTTCTAACCTCCTCCAGTTCTTTTTCAGCGAACCTAACTATTTCCAATGGGAAGGAATAATTTTTCTCACGAATTCTGATAACAAATGTAATTTTAAAACGGATTCATGTTTGACATGTTTTTGATCCGCCACCTCTAAAAAAGATAAATCTCAAAAAGAAAAAAACACATAAAATAGTTTTAACTACTTGCATACAATCGGTGCCGAAATTCGATCGGTTCAAATTATTAATCGATATGAATTCGTATTAAAAATTTGTTTGCTATTTAAAAAAAAAAAAGATTCCATCTCATTGGATTTCTAGAGTTAGGTTCACTAACGAAGAATGGCTATGATCCCACGAAAAGTAGATAAAACTTCCGAAAATTTAACAGAGATTAGAAGGATGAATAACTGGGATGCCCCCTAAGTATAATACAAATAATTTACTTAAAACTTTTTGAACCTCTGATGGGTGTTGGAATTAATACCTCATGTTCCTTAGAGTATCAGTAGTTGCTAGTTAATATCTTTGATTTTTTTTTGTAATCAAAGATTGTAGCAAAGTTTATGAATAGGTATGTTGGGAGACTTTGCAGCATCTTTTAAAATTATTTTAAAATACCTGGAAATTAATAACTGGTGCAATTAAAGGCCATAAAATATACAATACAAGATTCATTTTAAAAATTAGATAAAAAAGTCAATCTTTTTAATTATATTATTTCAATTTCTTGAGACAAGGTAATTATTTATTAAATAAATCAAAAATTTGTATCCTTTTTTATCTCAACACTTTTATTTTTCACCAGTCCAACGTTTCGGCCACTTTAGCCATCCTCAAGGACATCTTCAAATATAATTTCTTCCTCACATTAATTTAAAGTTACTTTTGCGGGCTATTCTGCTCAGGTCATTTCCTTTATTATATGTTATAATAAATGGTTTGTTATATGGTAGTGTATTTGTTGTGGATAATCTTATATAAGAAAAATTAAATATTAATGATTTTAAATTAATAATTGGGCTATTCTGCCCAGGTCATTTCGTTTAGTATAAGTTAAAAGCCTATTTTTTTAAAAAATTTAAAATCATTAATATTTAATTTTCCTTATAAAGATTATCCACAACAAATACACTACCATATAACAAACCATTTATTATAACTTATAATAAAGGAAATGACCTGGGCAGAATAGCCTGCAAAAGTAACTTTAAATTAATGTGAGGAAGAAATTATATTTGAAGATGTCCTTGAGGATGGCTAAAATGGCCGAAACGTTGGAATGGTGAAAATAAAAGTGTTGAGACAAAAAAGGATACAAATTTTTGATTTATTTAATAGTCAATGTTTTTTTTTTTCAAATTAAAAAAGTACAAAACAAACACACACAAAATATACATTTTCCCGTAAAATAAAAGGACAATAATAAAACATATAAACAGAAATTTTTATTCGATATAAATCTAGATCAAAATAAATCCACATTTTTAAAAACTAAATTTAAATCGTTATTGCATCGAAAGTTTGTTAAACATTAAAAATAAAATTAGGCAATAAAAAAACCCGACTTATTACAATGAGAACAGGTTTACAGTAGTTTAAGTATCCCAACTTTCAAGTGCAAAGTTATCCTCAGCCACATTTTCGGAAATGACGATTAATAATTTAAAGTGACATTTTCAGAAATCACTTCTTCCTCTTTACTTCGACAAGAAGCAATGCGGCAATAAATTTCGAAATTTTTTGTTTAACAGAGATTAACAAAAGAAAAATAAAAAAAAAAAAAAACAGATGACCTATGATTTTCTTTATTATTGTTTGTTTTTATTTACAGGCGTAAAACCCTTAGGTCATCAATGCTTTATCATTATTATTGTCATAATACTAACAAGTTTAATACTGACAACTACGTTCGAAAGCACTAGAAGTTTGGAATCGGTGTAAATATTTTACAATATAACTTAGGGTTCCGTATGTCTTAAAATGTTGTCTGTGGTCTTTATTATTCCTGATTTTTCTACTTGATTAGTTGAGCAGTATGAGCCCACCCTGTATTGTTTGTCAGAGTAATTCAGGTATTACTGTGATGTTACATCCCATATTCATTCGTTTTTGCTGAGGTCTGTTATAGTTTTTAAAATATCATTTGTTTTTAACTTTATTATGAGTCGTCAGTTGGAAAAAAGTGAGTGGAAAAAAGTCAGTTATTTCGCCCCATTTTTTTTTTTTTTTTTTTT
>NW_027115703.1:74828-106172 GCF_000696795.3 Halyomorpha halys | reverse complement strand
GGAGGAATTTGATGGCTTAGTGGAGTCCCAAAGCTCAACTTCATATGTCCAGATAGGCCTTATAATAGTCATGTAGATCAGTCTTTTGTAATGGATTGGCAATTTAGAACGTTTGTCTAGAAATGTAATAGTCGGAATCGACGAGCAGTTTCTTGTCCTTTTAGTCTTGTATGAGGATTCCATGTCAGTCGTTTGTCGAGATGTAGTCCTAAGTAACGGATCTGTTCGACAGGGATAAGTGGGGTATTATTAAAGGATACTGTAGGGCAAGAACACAAATTTTAAATTAATTTAATGAAAACTATGAATCTATGATTAATAGTGAAAATTTATGAGTCTACCAAGTATAGCTAGGGGCAGCTATTTTGTAACGTTAAAAAAACATTTTTTCATTCGGAGTTACATATCTTTGAAACTACCGACAAAACTAGAAAACCTAATAGAACATAATTTAAAGAAGAATAGATTTTCTAAATATGAGCCCTGGTAGAGCTGTTTACATTCGATAGTTTGTTAGATAAAGATTTTTAAAAAACACTATTTAATGAAATATGTACTGAAAAAACAGTAGTTATTGAATTTATTGTAAGAAATCTTTATCTTAGCGACCATGATGTACAGATGTCTATTAGGAATCAAATTAAAGCTAGTTTAAACGATGAAGAAGATAGTAAGGGTTGCGGTAAAAAAAAATAACAATGTGTCGTCTTGAACAGACCTGATGAAGCCCTACAAAGTTGGGCGAAACGTCGGATAATAAATTGTTGTAAACTATTTTTTTTTTTTTAGCGCAACCCTGACCATCTCCTTCATATTTTTAATTATACGATCAATTATTTATTTATATATTTTTTTCATTGGTGCGATAGACCGTGGGGGTCCAAGGCCTCGCGCGATGTACTTAAGAAATACATCGCGCGTTTCCTGACGTGGTTTTCATAGGGTGGGTCCGTCCCTCCCAAGCCTATTTGTGAGTGCCACCCATTGGCTAACGGGGCTCACAAATGCCCGAGGGGAGATTGTGAATGAGTATTGCATAATTTTAAGCTTGAAAAAATCCCGGGTAGGGCCGGGATCGAACTCGCAATCTAAGGACTGGCTTGGCAGACAGGCGTGTTACCACGTTGCTACCGTCAGCCACACACACACACACATATATATATATATATATATATATAGTTTAATGAGCTGTGAAGTAGTTAATGACGTTTATCTTCGTAGGAGTAGAAGTTTTTATATTTGCATAACAGTATGAATTTTGCATGAACAAGTATTAGTTTAATAAAGTAGCAGTCTAGTACTTTATTAAACTAATACTAGCACATTTTTTTAAATCGTTTTTTTTCCTTAGCTCTGTAAAGATTTAATTGTTATATGATCTAGAAAAATATTGCTGATTATCTTAATTGAGCTCAAATATGCAAAAATAAAAAAATACCCTTAGAATAAAGTAGGCCAAAGATTTTTTTTATTTTTTTTATGTCCTTCAAAACCCTTAAATAATAATTATCATAGAAATCTACCGGATTCTTCCCTGAGCTGGGTGGTCTTAATTGATGACGAGACAAGTTTATATTACAATAAAGGGGTTGAAACCAGCAAATGTAAAACAATAAATAAAACAACTAGATATAAAAAATTAAGGTACATGGGCAAATGGTAGGTATGAAGCTGTTGTATTTTTAAGAATTAAAAGAAACAAAAATTCAAAAATAAAACACACCTCTACCAGAATGATTAAAACATTTAATTTTGTGTAATGAACAGAAATAAATATATAGATTTAATTCCTAAATAAATTATGTTGAACTTGAATAGAATAGACTAGAAAACGTACCTTTATTAACATATTTTATATTACATTATAATTACAAAATACTGTTTTTTTTTTCTTTTCTTGATTTTCTATGGTTTATCATTCCCTAACCCTACTGTTTTTATCTAATTATTATAAGTAAGTTCTGTTAATTCAAAAAATTTAAAGCTCAAAGAACATTTCATATATAAAAATAACTTTTTCCAATATTTGCCATTTAAAATATAGATTATACTTATTTCTGTCAATATAATATAATATATTTTTTTCCCTATATGACTTTAAAACGCAACATCTGCCATGTAAATGTAGCGTTTTTACCCTCCTTACCATTACAGATAGCACGTGTTTTTATTATATCCTTCAACTAAGGTTTAGAGTTCATATTAGGGATATTCATGATCTTTAGTTTAACATGTTACAGCGTGTTAAATGGAAAAAAATATTTCCTTCATTTAGCATGTTAAAACGATATAACATTTAACATAGTGGAGAGTCTGTTTATAGGTCTGCAAAATGGAGAATGACCATCACGCAACAGACCTGCGCGTACAAGCTGATCTTGTAGTTTGTGTTAGTATTGTTTTGGATGTTTTTAAATCTAATAAAGCAATCGATGACAATAATAATAATAATTTAATGACATTTGTCAATTAGCTCATCTCGATTCTCTTCCGCATAAGTTAGAAGATCAACAAGACACTCAGTGGCCAAACTTTCGCACAACTTCCACGTTTCACTCAATTCAGGCATGTTGAAATAAATTAATTTAATCAAAACTTAGAAGTAAACAATAACATGAAGTTTTGGAAAGAAATGTAATAAAACAAGTTGCTCAGAAAATCCGCTAGGAGCTCTTATGCATTTAACATATAACATGATTTTAAATAGGGCTGCTCACAATGGTATACTTATAACATTTAACATACAACTTTCACTTATTACCCTACATACGTCCCCAAATTTTCTATAAATTGGTGTTATCTTTTTTTAAAGTTACTGCTATTTGTGTGATTCTCAAAAAAAACAAATTTCATTTTTCTGTTATTTTACAAATTTTTTGGGGGGATTTCACGAGGTTGGAATAACAAATATAAATTTTGTTCCTGACAAGAATACAACAATTTAACAAAATATTAATAAGGAATGTTATTTGGAGAGATCGGGTGGTCTCAGCTTTTCCTATTAGAATATTTATCCTGTATTTATTCATATAGTGTTTTAATATTTTATATTTATCTATTTTTTATTTTCTTAACAAAGAGAACTAGTTATTTTTTTTTTAAATAAACAACATTGTAGGTACTTTAAAAAAAATATTCTTTAAACATTTATGCCATGCCAAACTAAGTATGAAGACAAGACATGCCTGATGTTAAGGAACATTGGATTGTACATCGATATACTGAGTTTAATAAATCGATGTAGAGAAAATTGAAAAATCGACTCTATTATGTGTTACTATCTGTCAGTCGATTTTATCGAAAAGTATTAATTATTAAGAATTAATTGATATATATTAGTACAATTTAAAAATTATAATAAATTGGTAAATAGAAAATTGTTAATTGTTAATGTTATTATATATAAAAATTTATAAATAGTAAATAACTTAAATTGTTTAACTTATTTATTAAAAAAAAAATTTGCAGAATAAATTATATTGTTATGCTTAAGGTGAGGAAATGAAACGCCGAAAGATCCAAGACTATTAGAAAAATTAGTAAAGGAATAAGCTCGGATTCACTATTTGTTTACTAATAAAAAAAGATTTTCAGAAAATTTCTCGTCCTGCTTATGAAGTATTTTTTTGTTTCGAATTTATGGAATTTAAAATTTTTCTGTTGGTCCAACCTTGTATATATTACCAATATATTTTTTCAGATAGTTTATAAATCTCTTCAGGTTATTTTCCATTTTGAAATGAATAATTCCCAAACTTGGGGCAAATATAGCGAAATTTCAGCAAGACTTTTTATGTATTTTTGTCTAGAACGGTCAAATCACCACAAGTATTTGTCTAGTGAATTATTTCTTGAATCATCCCTGCCTGGAAATTTTCATGTCAAAATTTCTTGTGATAATTGTTTGGTGATTCTAGGAAAATTCATTGAAACAGCTCCAATACTTGGCATCAATGAAGTTTATAAAACCTTTAATTTTCCTTAGTAATTTTTTTTTTAAGTATATGAAATAGGATCCATCTTTTCTGGCATTGTCGCTATTGTACGAGTACAGCCGATATATTAACATAATTCATCAATGTAGGGTCCTAATGTCACCAATAAATGTAGCCATCATAAGAGATCATCTGACACAAATAATATAAGTTATTATGACATTCATCCTGTCATATCTAAAACAAGTCTAACTAAACTACGTAAAATGTGTAGTATAAAAATATTTCACTGAAGTAGCTGAGTGACATTGGATCTTAAACACTAACGATTGGATCTTAAACTTCTTTTAATGTATGTAAGACAAAACCTTATACTTAGAGCTCGATACCTATCTTCACAATAGGGTGTATAGTTTTTATTTCTTCGATATCATTAAATATGTAGTGACGGTTTTTTTTTTTTACTCTCATGAATGTAGATAATCTAGTATGGATTTATTTTTTGTTATTAGTTTACATAGTTAATTTTTAGAGGAATAACTAATAAATATACTACTTCCTCTAATACTGATTAGAGAAATAACTAATTAACACTAATTGAAACAATTAATACAAATTAGATAAATAGTGTATGTCCGCAATGTCCTTATGCAAAATCGTATATTGCTTCCATGATTCCGCATGCAGAAATCCGCAACAACCACAGTCACCTAATTACTATGTGATAAATATCTTAAATTAATACTTTCTCCCATTATCAATTCTACTACTGTGTGCTAGAGATCACCCTAATGGATTCCCTTTCCACACAGCACATCTGTAGCCAGATATTAATTTACAAATAATATCTGCAACGTCCTTTGGAGCATTTATAGGAGAATAGAAGTCAGGAGATGAGCATTTATTGATAGGAAAGTTCCTTTAGTTCTATGCCACTGTTTACAGTCAGAAGAAAAAGGAGAAATGGAAATAAAAAGGTACCACTGGAGTTGTCCAGTTTTCACCTATACATTCTGGTAACAGTTTGGGCTCTACCTAATGTCTAACTTTTCTTTTATTCCGAATAATCCTTTCAAACCAGTTTGGATTCACACTGTTCGATAAAGACATTTTGTTGTTGATCATATATCCTTTGCACTTGGAAGCAATCAATATTGCACTGGCGCCGTTTTAGACGCTGCACGACCAGAGCCCTGCTTCATAATAAAGTACAAACTAATACTATTAGTCTTGTAGATTTATAATAATTCAATTACACTAACTTGTACCTTAGTAACTTGTACTTTAGTATTTTTTAATTCCTTTAATATCACTAATAGTCATCCCTATCCTGAAAAAAATTAGTATTAGTATTATTACCACACTAGTTTCTACAATTGTACTATGAACTAATACTATTAGCTTTCATTATGAAACAGGGCCCAGGACGAACCATGGTGAAACGATAGAAAATTTGCTTACAAGATTCCGAGAATGATGAGTGATCTGAAATAACTAACTATTGGTTATGGATCTTCATACTTTTTTCTAGACTTAATCAAATGATAGATAAACCGTATTCGCGTCTCTATACTTAGTTTAGAATTTAGAAGCGTAAGTAAAAAAAATAAATAATAACTTGAGATAGTACTAATTTTGGCTTGAACCCCTCAAAAAACTGATCGTCGGATACTTGCATATTTTCATTAAATAATAAAATAAAATAAAAGTAAATAGTAAAAAAAATTAAAATAAAATTAGGCAAGATGCTTATCTGTTTGAAATATAAATGCTCTATATGAAGCTATTGATTGGGACGGATATGGATAAAAAAAATATATAAAGTAATTTATCTAGATCCAATGTTAGAATTAGTATAACGATATGTATCAAAAGCGATTAAAAAAAAGTTATATGACTCTTAAAATTCAGGTAATAAAAATACAGTAACTGAATTATACCTCTAACATATTTTATGACATTCGAATTTCATATATTTTAACCATATTATTTGTAAAAAAAACCTAGTAAAAATAGGGTTTTCTACAAATAAATTAAATTATTGAAATAACATTAAAGAATGATTAAAACGGTGATGATGATCTTTCATCTTTATCGTAGTTATTTTCATGTATATCATTCATATTTCTGCTATCCATTTCACCAAATATTCAAAACCAATTCTCACTATGTGTTTAATATAAATTTTTTCAATACTCCTCATATTACCATATACTTAATAAAAAATATAAGAAAAATGCACACATGCAGCTGAATTGTCTCAGAGCATATTTACTGAGATAGTATTTATATTGATAATATCCATCCGAAATTGCTGAATTCTTAGGGATATTAATACGTGTATTCATTCATGAAGTAAAGAATAAAAAAAGTTTTGCCTTAGATTTTTAAACGTTGGAGAGAGATCGAATATTAGGGGTAGTCATGATCTTTAGTTTAACATGTTAAAGCGTGTTAAATAGGAAAACTTATGTTAAATGGTGAAATATTTCCTTCTTTTACCATGTTAAAACGATATACCATGTAACATGGCTGAGAGTCTGTTACTAGGTCTTTTGAATGGAGAATGACGTCACGA
Organism: Halyomorpha halys; assembly: GCF_000696795.3. Classification (NCBI taxonomy): domain Eukaryota; kingdom Metazoa; phylum Arthropoda; class Insecta; order Hemiptera; family Pentatomidae; genus Halyomorpha; species Halyomorpha halys. The sequence continues at coordinate 99,659 of NW_027115703.1, read as the reverse complement.
AACAGATCAGCTGAACTTGTCACCGTTTTATTTGTTGTGTTAGGTTACTTACTCGTCGTTTGTGTTTCTTTTTCTTTTGTTTTGTGTTATGGACTTTTTAAAAAATATAATCAGTAGCCAAACCATTAAACTTCTACTTTTCACTTAATTTAGGCATATTGTAATAAATTACTGTAATTAAAACTTTGAAGTAAACAATAACATGACGTTTTGGAAAAGGTTTCTAAACAATTTGCTCAGAAAATCCGCTAGGAGCTCTTATACATTTATCATTTAACATTACTTTAAATAGGGCTGCTCACAATGCTATACTTATAACATTTAACATGGTAAAACATTTTACATTTAACACAATATCATGAATACCCCTAATATTGTTTATTCAAAACCATACATATAGGAGATATAATTAAATATAAATGAAGGCTTATTTTCTTTTATTTTATCCTTCCATTAACGCCAATTTTAGACTTAAAAAATTATTATGACAGAGCTTTTTAAAATAGAGATTTATTCGATGTCGTTAACTAGCTATCTTCAAAGGGACACAAACTTTTTTTGAAAGTAATATTCGAATTTCAGGCTAGATTTCAACGTTTTAGTCAGCTTTGCAATGGCTTAGTTTTCAAGCTGAACCCGTCCACTTAATCTCTCGTTCCTGCATCTTGCATCTCTAATCTTGTAGTAATTAACTGTAAGGAATTTATCAATTGTTATCTAGTTGAGGTCGATGTTCCACAAAGCAGTGTCTTGAGATTCTGTCCTATAAATCTGTTTTTGTTCCTACGAATCCTGATATCTTTTCCCCAAGATTGTCTAATGCAACCGCCATCTTATCATCCCGCACAGAACCTGTATTGAAGTCCTTAAACCTAGAAAGGCGAGTTCTGGTGCAATGATTTTGTATCCAGTCAATGAAATAAAATTCAAATATGTCAGTTCCACCGAGCGACGAAGCCCCTATCCACCATGGTTTCCTATTGTACAAGAGTCCAAGAGGAGAAAACAGGCAGTTATCAAACCCCAGTTTTTGATTACTTTAATGAAAACTATGTATAATTACTAGTCTAAATTGATGTGTCTGCCAAGGGGAGAATGAGAAATGGCAATTGTTCCAAAACGTTAAACAAAAAAATTTTTTTTTCATTCGGAACTCTATATCTTTAAAACTGCGAACAGCACTAGAAAACCTAAGAGAACATCATTTAAAGTAGAATAAATTTGCTAAAATATTTGACCCAATAAAGCTATTTACATTCAATTGTATTCGAGATATATAGATAGAGAGAGCTAATTTATTTTGAGAAATCTATATCTCAGGAACTATGAGACTTACAGATGTCTATTAGCACTTAAATTAAAGCTAATTTTATGGACTATAATGTAGTTTATGACATTTATCTTCGTACGAGTAGTAGTTTTCATGATATTTCATAAAATAAACTGATTTATAGTGATTCGGACAAATGTTCATATACAAGATTTATATTCCAAAGTATAACCCCTACAAAGATCAGTAACATAAGCTAATTTAAAATAAGTGAAGTTACTACATTCTTGTGAGTGCTGGCTGACATATGTTCGTCTTATGGTTCCATAGATACTTTTTTTTTGAAAATTCAAATATTGTATCCGAACAACTAGAAATCAACAATTTGTGAATTTGTTTTTTCAAATATCATAAAAACTACAACCCCTGCAGAGATAAACGTTATAAACTATTTTATAGTAAATTTAACTAACTTTAATTTGAGTGCTGGATGACATATGTACGTCGAATGATGTTTTTTCATAAATAAAACTTATTGTGCAAACAGCAATAAATCAATTTATTTTAGTAAATATCATGAAAACTACTACTCTTACGAAGATAAATGTCAGGAACTACTTCATTGTACATTGAAGAAGCTTTAATTCGATTGCTAATAGACATTTGTACGTCAAATGTTTTTGAAATATAGATATTTTTAAAAAAATTCACCAACTTCTAATCTTTCAGTACATTTTTATGAAATGTTACTTTTTAAAAAGTTATATCTTGAGAACTATTGAACGTAAATAGCTCCATTAGGTCTTATATTTTAGCAAATTTACTCTACTTTAAATGATGTTCTCTTAGGTATTTTAGTGGTGTTAGTAGTTTTCAAGATATAGAGCTCCGAATGAAAAAGTAATTTTTTTTTAACGTTTTGAAACAGTCGCCATTTTTTATTCCCCTACGTATACTTGCCACATACCAATTTTGACTAGTAATTATACATAGTTCTCATTAGAGTAATAAAACATTGGGGTGAAATAACTGCATTTTTTTCACCCCGGCTCTTGTACTAGTACATCTTGCACCCTTTCAGAAAATGTGATGATTAAACACAAAACTGAAGAACTGAAGACTATTAATAAAATTAAAAACTATTACAGATATCAGTGAAATTAGTTTCGACGATTTTAATAATAATACATCATATATCCGTGATGTAGATATATCAGGTATGTCTTGTTAAGTTATATAATGCCGTTTCGGGGGACTAGTAAGGATGATAAAAATGAAACATTGTTAAAGAAAAAAAGAAAGGTTGCGTAGGTATAAACAGTATTGTGAAGAATGTACCATGTGTGACTCCAAACTTAAATAGATAATATATTGAATTGAATTTGGTGAATGACACAAATCTTCCTTGTTTAGTTGTGATAATTTATTTCAAATAATCAACAACAACGTTTCGGGAATATCTCCCATCTTCAAGTTGCTGATAAAAATATTTTATTTATAACGTATAATTATCTCCTATTTTGTCATTAGTGCTAATATTGAATAATATTAGCACTGAAGCACTCTAGTTTAAATAATGTCCTCTTAGCTTTTCTAGTATTGTTCGTAGTTTTTGGTTTTTGTTACACCCTGACCCCTGATTGGTTAAAGATCGTCCTGGATCAAAAACCTCTTTTCTGAAATCGGAAGGTAAATAAGGACGTAATATTCCAGTAGAACATTGGTTCCCAAAGTTTGATACGCGTGTACCTTGGGGTGCCGGAAGAGTTTGAAGGGGTTTGGAATCCACCGGGTTTTAACTTAAGGAGGTGCAATTAGGTGTTGCATTTGTCAAGGTCTTGTTATGACTGTGTATGTGTAGTTTTGTGCATGTCCGTATCCGTGGCGTCCAGGAACACTATTTTTGCGCTTTTAGATCTCTGGTTGAACTAAAAAAAAACTCAAAAGAAACTCAAAAACAGCAAATAATGAAATTTCAATATTTAACGTTTATATAAATTTTAAAATGAACGAATTTTCTTTTTTTATTTATCGTTCATTCGTTTATGTACTTTAAAAGGAAAACAAACATATTTTGATTCTTATTAAAGGTTAGACAATTATTTATTTTTGAGCGGGGTACACTGATGTTGAAAGTTTAGGAAACATTGCTGTAGAACAATAGTTCACAACTCGCAGAATTCTGCGGCCTACTAAGCTAGAATTTGGACCATACGCGGCCCAACCCCACTTCTGACTTAGTACAAAGGAGAAGGGTCCTTCGTGAAAAATATTTGATAATTATGTTGCTTGAAAGTGCATTCTAAGCTCTTAAATAATTTATTTTCCAGTTGAAACTGTTTAGCTAGCACTAAAAGTTCAGGTAAGAATTAAGCATTTTGGATTACTTTAATTCTACTGAATTGACATACTTCCTCATAAAAAAAGTACTGCCAAAACCATCCCATCCTAGGTTCTTGAGGTTCATACTATGGCCGCGAATCACCGATTAGGATTAACTGCTGAAGAAGAATCCCAGAACAATAAGTTAGTGATTTGAATGAAAAATGGTTTGAAGTTCATTCTAGGACAGAATTTCCCAAAGAACAATTATATTGAATTGATGTACATTGGCCTAGGATCATTTTTTAGTTCTAAGGAACACGAAGGAGGTATTGCCATCGGAAAGTAGGATGAAGCCATTTCAACTTGGTGTGGCAACAAAGAACATAGTGTGTTTGGAAAAGTTTAGGTGGAATTTTGTTGGGAAAAATCAGTATAAAAATTAGAAATTTATTAAGGCGAATTTTGATCATTAAAGGTATTAATTCTGGACCGTAACTATTGGTTAAGGACAAAGAGGAAATCAGGCCAAAAATTAAGGAGATCGCACCAGAGTTTTTGTTATCATTATTAATTCCCTTTCTTTTTTTTATTCTTCGGATATTAATATTATGTTATCTCCTTTAAAGTAAAACAATATGTCTTGTTTTGTCACCTTTAGTAGACATAAAAAGAAAAAAAATAGTTAATTAAACAAGTTTTTATTCGAATAACATTTCACTAGTAAGTTTCTTTCATTACGTAAAACAATTTTATTTTTACTAATTTTGATTTGATACGTCTAACAAAATTAAAAATAACTGAGACGACGCTGTTATACCACTTTACACCACGGTCAATTCATAATTTGTAATGCCATACTTTTACAGAAACAATAATTTAAAATAATACTAAGTCTCCAGGAGGGAATACAATTATAGAAATTGTTTACTAATAAAATATTTATATAGCTATGGACAATTTAATGGTAATTGGCTTAGACCAGTTTGGCTGGCAAACAAACTTTGTTCGGCAAACATTAAAAATCATGTAAAATTCAGAGGTTATTGGCTTATATCTTTAGCGTGTCTACTAGTCTGAATTAAGGAATACGTCGATAATTTTTTACGGTCGGGAATTCATTGTAATGTCGACACTTTGACTATACTTGATTAATTCTACTGCTTTGGTTATTAATTATTTCAACTTCATTATATGTGCGTAGTTACAATTATACAGAGGGTATGGTAAAACGCCTTTCGGCCCACAGGTTTGAAATCAGATTAAGTTCGCAAAGCCTACTGAAATCTTGAGATACACGTACTTTTTTTTTTTGCTAAATTTTGTTCTATTTAAAATGTATATAATTTACAAATAAAATTATATCAATATATGTTCTTAGTAAAAATTAATATTTAATTATGCTTATAAAAAAAAAAAATTTAAATATTGTCTTTACAATTCGCTAATATATTTTTAGATTTAATTATTCAAAACAGTTTTGTTTTTTTTTCCATTATTTTGAGTGTTATTCTCGTTAGTATTAATTTGTATGTACTAAGAAACAGGAAAATATTAAACGCTTATTTCTATTTTTAAAAAAAATATCTCTGACCAACAATATAAGATTCAAAAATTATGTATTACATTAAAACTCTTACTATGAACTGTTATCTCTATTTACAAACTTTTAAAATCCCAGTAAGAAAATAAAAAGTTACTAAATATAAAATTATGTACTAGCACTGCCTTGTCGCAGTTACCCAACCTACTGCACCGATATAACACAATCTTCCACGCTTTAAAAAAAAAAAATTTTTCGACTTCAACAAAATTCTCAATTCGTAGTACGATAAACTACGACTACTTCAAAGATAAGTACATAGTCCATGAAGAACTGTCAAATTCAAGCCTTCAAATGTTTCCGTACTTTATTATTTTTATTTATTTGTTAAAGAACATAACTTCTTGTAAAATAATTCAAAAAATTTTAAATCTTAAACTCTTTTTATAATATACATAGGTTATCTGATATTAGAAACATAATTTTACTTCATTTATGAATTAATTATCAATATATATATACCAAGCAATATAAAATAAATACAAACTCATAATAAAACTAACATGAACATGCCGCTTTTCAATTTCAAGCGTTTTTTAAATATTGCTCGATCAAACTATCTTAAAGTTTCTCCTTTCTGTTTTAAGCTAATATTTAAATAATAGGACCGTCGCTCCCCGGGGTCTTAGCGAGGCGGGTTCGGCGGGGAAGGATTGGCTTTTCATTTTGTGTTATGATCTCCTCTTGTGATATTGTGACATATATACATATACGCTAATGATAAAAAAATACTGAGAATAACCATTCAATTGGTAAGGGATAGTATCATTTCGGGAATAGAGTACATATTGGCTACAAATAATAAAAATAAATATATATAATTCACTTTCTCTATACTGTCTATATTGAGAATGTTCTCTACATTAACATAAGGAGGTGAATCGGATACATGTTGCTGCAGGTACCTCTGTCTATATACATTGGATGATGGGCACTGGAGAAGAAGATGGTGTAGGCTGTTAAATATATATTGTTTACAGACATTGCAGATTTTTTCATCTTGTATAATGTACGATTTATTTTTCAGATATATATTTATGCTTCCGTAGTTAATAAAATGTAACAAAATTTTGCCCAAGAAGTAAATTTCTTCGTAAATATCTTTGACAACTTTAGTAGACAACTCTTTCCCATGTTTTAAAACGTGTTTAAGATCAATATCCAGGTTAATAGAGGATATATCGTTGAACTACAGGTCCCGATGATTAATCTTTGTCTTTGTGATCAGGAGCTTAATCTGGACTGTTCATTCCGAATGTCATTCTCTGCTGGCTCTGTCCTGTTACTGCTTTTTCAACGTTATTAGTCTATCGACACCATACTCCTCGAAGAGCATTTGTGCCATTATAGTCTTTTATCATGAGCTTTTGAATCTACGTCATGATGATCTGCTTTATTATCTTTTTCAAAATTTATTAATTTTTTTTTTCGGCTTCTTTAAACTCTTTTTCATTAATTTTAATTTTATTTCCTTTCCCCCTATATTTTGTTTTCCATTGGTTCTTCGAGTCTGATTTCTTTAAGTTTATCTTTTTCCTATACCTCTTAAATTCAATCTTCTTTTTACAAACGTGTCTTAAGTTTCCTTAGTTGCTACTTCTACATTTTAGATGCCTCTAAGATCAAACCTTATTTATTTTTTATTTTTTAAAAAATAGTTAGAATAATAAAGCAACGTGTATGCTGTTTATTTTTTGTAACATAGATTAATTCTCTTTGTATATATTGATTGCGGCTAATAAGGATCAGTATGTTCAGATTTATACAGAGACGAATATTTGTAACATATTATTTCTTACGTTTCTATTAAGTATTTAGTGGGCTTATTAAGTAAATAATAATTATTCAGTGGTAATTTACTTGTCGGAGAACTCTGATATTGGCAGGTGAAACAGAAAACAGAACTGTTAAGCATTGAAGATTCAAAATTATTGAGTAACTGACTTCTTGATGAATAAAGGGAAGACGGTAAAAACTTTTAGCGCCTAGAAACGGCCAAACCTTAAATCTAACTCGAGTCGAACTGCGAAAAATTAGTAGGTACGAACTTATAAAAATATCTATATAATCAAATTAGAAACGAATTAGTAAAAGAGAGTTTTGTTCTACCCTCCCATTATTGCTTCAAAATAGCTAAAACGAAATGGTATTTCGGAGAAAGTGGCGAAAATTAGTTTGATTTACGTGACATAACGGCTTCTAGAATGTTAAAGGTGCCAGAAAATGTTCCGTGCCTCCGCGAATTTGTGTTGTACTCTAAATGTGGCTGCGATGAATCATCGGGATATGATATAAACCGAATTTTGGTTATCCTGAAAATTTTTATGATATAATTTTACTAGGTTTATTTCTGGAACTTGCACTCCATTTTCTTTTAAATTTATTTTTAAAATATTGAAGAAATCAGTTGCTCAATGATTTCGAATCTTCAATGCTGAACATATCTGGTCTCCGTATCACCTGCCAATATCATAGTTTCTGATTGACCATTGAATAATCGTTACTTACTTAATATGCACAACATCCCTATATACTTAGTAAACACGTTATGTAAGAAATTGTATGATACGAACATTCAATGCTGATAAATTCCGAATATAATTAGAAAGAAAAGCCAAACTTAATTCACATATGGTGAGAAAATAAAGGTACCATACTTCTATACTATTTCAGCATCCATTATTGTATACAAATCAATACTAGAAATGTTCATATCGGATTTTTTCAAAACTTGCTAAAGAATTAAGTGAGGGGAAATAATAAAGAGTAGTGCTAAAGGGAGGAACGCAGCTGATTGTGGGTAAGACAAAAACTAGCTAAAGCAAGCATATCGTCTTACAAGTTCAACTAAGTCCAAGCCAAAATTGTACAGTAATGTACAATGACTGTACATACTTTTGTCGCGTGGTAGCGATGTAAATTTTAAGCATGGTTGTGAAAGCGTTTGTTCATGCATGTCACTTTAAAACGAAGAGAAGAAGAGATTTATTTATTGATAGATATTACAATCTGCCACACAGTTGTGGGCAATAGGTAATATTGATAAATGATCACATACATACTAAAATAAAAAAAAATAAAAAAAAAAAAATAATAAAAAAAAAATAAAATAAAATAAAAACTCTCTTAAAATATATACAAACAAAAGAATACTTTAAAACGGAAGATCTAATTACTTTTGTTCGGTATCCTATGGAAAGAATCCTAGAATGAAGCCGAGAAAGAAACATAGACGAAGGCTGTTTAGTTTAGGTATTGCCCAGAGTAAAAGTTGGAGGATATTACCCAAATTAGTTTTTATATGCTGGTATGGCTGGTTTAAGACGTGGACTGATTAGGAATAAATTATAACTTTGATGAACAAAATAAATGCCTCTATTTTTGGAAGATTAATGACGATTGATTATGGTTTGCCAAAGATGATTACAATTTGTATTACTGTGTTAGTTATTAATTTTGATAGTTGATTGCATTAATGAATTAGATTACAATTACTTGATGTTGATTTATAGTGAGGACTTGTTCTTGTGCTGTGTTCTCTAGTTCCCTCATCCTGATTTCGTTCCCTGCCTGGCGGTGTTATTAACCTATTCGCTCATCCTGAGAAATAGTTGACTATCAGATGCTCTAGGTAGCCTGTGTTCACTTCTCTGAGTTACCTCTTCACTCTCCAAGGGTACTTAGCCTACTTCTTTCCCCCCCCCCCCACTAGGTGGCAGCATTTTCCTATTCATCTTGAATTCTATTCAAATGTGAGGGAGGACATTTTCCCCAAACAAAGGTGTTTTGTACTAACTCATTACTGCGTGTTTTGTAGACAGTATGTTTGAAAGCTTTGAACGTGTCATGTTGGAGAAATTAGGTTCAAGTATGAATTTTCCCATTACGGATGTAGTCACTTAAATCTTACTCTTCGGTGTTGACCGCTATTGTTATAATGTTCATAAATGTTTTCTAAAAAATCTGCAGTTTGTGTTCACATTTTACTGCAAATTAAAGACATACAGATTGATGTATAATGAAGAAAATATAGTTTATTATCTTCAACGTTGCGGTTTCTATTACCAATAAAAATCTCTTGCGGGTAGTTAGTCCATTAACAGTCTTTGGAGAAACATTTGATGTTTGTATGGAAAAGCTCGTTGATAGGTTTTATGAAAGCGTTAAGAAGTTTAATTGATTTAAAGACTTTAAATGAAGTTTAAAAACTGTACCTAGTACCTTGATTTAGCATTGTGTTAGACGAAATAACTGATCTGTGTTGAGTTGTATCTAAACCACCTTATAAAAACATAATGTAATCACATTGAAATTCACAATCCTAGACTTATGTTGTTACCAATGCGACCCTTAGCAAGTATTGTATAGTATTATTTTAAAATAAATTATTATACCTAGTACGAGGGACTTCGTCTTGAAATATGATTGGGAGGTTTTGTCACTTCTTCTAATATTTTTAAAACCCATAAAGTTGGGCGATTTAATATTTGAAAGCCTACGAAACTTGTAGTTAAACATTTTGCTCATAAACGTTATTTAGAAAGGTCCACTTTCCAGAGGTTTTCTAGATGAGGGTAAATTTCATAAAAAGCCGGTTTTTGTTGAGAAATTTAGAGATTTTGATTATGACTGCAAAACGAGTACACTACATTTCTATTTTACTTTTGAAATGTTTTCTGGTGAAATATTCGTACCTTTTATTTATTTATTATTATTATTTTTTTTCTTAATTTAAAACAAATTTGATCCTTTTTTCTCTCAACTTTATTCTTTACAACTTTTCCAACGTTTTGACCCTCAGGCCATTCTCAAGGATACCTTCATATTGATGTCACTTTCTTTTTTCAAATCTTAAAAATGCAGGCTAATTGCCTTTGTCCCACGTAACCTTTTCTATATAATTTTTTTCTTAGATATAAACTTTTACAAACCACTTCTCTTCTTTCCTTCATTTACATTTGCAAACTTAAAACAGAACCTTTCAGAAAGTCAGTACGAAAATGTATTTCTTTTTTGGAAGCAACAAAATTTAAAATTTCCCAACGACAAACGACTTTTTCTAAAGTTAACCCTTTTCCAAAACGTTTTTGGAAAATTGTCCTGTTCAAATAGTATTTATACGGTATTTTCAGTTAAACAATCTTTCAAAATAAAATGTTTTATCACAATTTTCGCAGTTCGAAGTATTTTGTGTTATTAATTTTTTTTTGTGTTATTCGACCTCAAAATTGAAAATATCGATTCTATCATCATGGGAATGGTCTTATTCGATTTAGAATCATAAGAACTATACGCTACTCGATTTATTTCAAGACTATGCAGGTCTCAGTTTTTATTACCAAAATGAAGATATGACCTAAGTTTCATTAATGCTCAGTTATCTGTTCAATTTATTTTTCCTGTAATGTTTACTAACTCAATTCGAAACCGAAAACATCACAATTCTCTGCTCTTACATAAAAAAGCCAATTAAAATTAATATTACTAAAGCAAAAAATGATTTGAATTGCTCTAGCACTATTTCTAAAATTGTGAGCATAATTAAGATAATCTTAAATATAAATATCTAAAAACATTCCTCTATTGATAACTTTATCCAGATTTTATAATAACCAGTGAATTCATGTGTATTCCCCAATGCAAAGCATATCTGTAATCAAGACTTCATTTCCTAAATTTTCTAAAACCCTATACATTTTGCCCACCTTAGTCAGTCATTCATCCTAATGTTGGCTGGGAGAGTGTAAAATCTACAGTAAATATTAACAAAAGTTAGTGACAAAAGATTGGTAATTATTTTCAATTTGGTAATCCATCCTGCATATGTAAAATCGTAGGTTAAAAATATTAACATTTTGAAGTGTCCTCTTTCCAAATTAAAGATTGTTTTATTGTTTCAGGTTTCCATTTAAGTGGTGTAGTCAGCAATAGCAGAGGTAATAGTCCTATACCATACAGTCATGATGGTGACAAGAAATTTAAAGTTTCAGTGAGTTTTGACAGGTAATATATAATTATGTTTTTTTACTGATTACCTAATTGTTCAGTAGCATTATAAGTTGTTTTCTTTGTGTTAAAATTAAAATTCTATGTTTGAAAAGCTTCTAATTATTGGTATAGTAATTAATATAAATAATATTTACAAAATAATACTTTTTTAAAATAGTTATTCAATAAATTTATATTAAAATTATTGAACCTATTAGTTGTTGGACTTAAATTCAAAAATGTGTTCAATAAAGTAAAATATTCTTTTCATATGAGTTAAAGGCAGTTTGTATCTACTCCTATGTTTCTATGTTTTTTAAACATTCTAAAGCTTAGTAACTTTTCGATTATGTGGAAAATATAGGTGTTACTTGCATTTTAAATAATCCAAAACTTACTTTTTAGATGCAAAATAACTTCTGTTACCTGCAGTTGTGATACAAGAGATATATTTTGGTGTGAACATGTTGTGGCTTTATCACTCTATAGAATCAGAAATGCTGACATCGTTAGACTTCGGGTTCCTATATCAGGTTTGTTTTTATCATTTATTGAAATAATTAATATTCATGCAAATTTTGATAATATTTGATTGTATATAGTTGAATAAAAAGATAAATAATAGTTTTGAGTTAGGAATTTCACCAATAATTATTACAAAGCTACATGTTTGAAGCTGCAAGTACATGTTTCTTCATCTTTGTCTTCCTTTTTATACCATTCCTAACTTCAAGAGGGCTCAATCCAGTCCAGCCATGTCTCATTTCTTGAAGGCTTTTGGCTTTCTTCTATCTCATCTCTTATCTCTTGTTTAAACTCCTGGTAGGAAATTCTGGGATGGCTTCAAGATCATCTCTTGACAAAACTAAGATCTTGCTCTTAAAAGTGCTAATAGTCCTATCCAGAGAAGCTCTACCTCTCATTCTACAAGGGCTTGCTACAACTTGTTTTTTGGAATCTTTAGTCAGTACAATATTATCGGCATACTATGAGCATTGAATCATAATATTCCTCAAGTTCCATTGCCTCTTTATCAAACAAGCAACACATCATTTACAAATTTTATGGATTTCATCCATAAATATGATAAATAAGAGGGGACTTCAACCTTTGGATTCCTTTCCATGGATCCTCACAACTCCTTTTGCTTCCTAATGATTTCATAGTTGTGATAAGATCACCTATCACATTTCATGGTTTCAAAGCATCCCATATTTATTTTCTGGTAACAGAATAAAACACTTTAGTGCTTAATATATGCTTTAAGGTGCTTACTTTATGGTGTGCCAGTTCAGTGCTAGATATATCTCACTGGCCTACTTCTTTTCCTTCTTAATGTCTTTACTTTGTGCCAGAATTCATTAATACTAAGTACTCTCATAGTTCATTGAGGCTTTTACCACACTTATCCCTTAATGCTCTTTTCGCTTGACGGACCATTCCTTTCAATCAATTCCTGGGCAAGAGACATCATTTTGTTTTTTAGGCATTTTATAGGCTTTCCTTACTTTCTTCTTCAATAGGAGAACAGGTTGTACTTTATATACCACTTTGTGAGTTTTTGTTGGCTTTCATTTTGCTAGATTTTCCAGAGTAAAGTGTGCTGAGAAGATAAGGTCTACTTCCTGAAACAAAGAAACTTCATTTATCATAACTAATACCTACCAACTTTTATTTTGAAACTCTAATCTCAAGAAAAAAAAAGGGTATCGACTTTTCAACACCTTGTGTAAATTTTGAACTTTGCAATAAACCTAATTTTGTTAAAGTGTAGTTTTTTTTTTTTTTTGTTTACTCAATATTTATATTTTATAAATTTCATTTTTAAGAAACATATTCCAATTATTAAATAAAAATTATATTACAATCTTATTTTTTTTTTATCAATTATACAACTTAATTTAGGCGGTGTTTCACAACTTTATTGTTCGCATAGTCATGCCCTACAATGAGAAAAAAAACAATTTTTTAGTTCATAAAACTATAAGTATGTAGTGTAATTTATGATTACTAACTATTCCAATTGTTTATTACTTAAAATTGTATAAAACTTATTAAAATCGGATGTACAAAATTTAAATTCATGTTACTCTAACCTAATAACTACATAATTACACAATTAACAACACTAAGTAAAAACAGACAAAATACAAAAAAAAAAAAAATTTTTTTTAAGCCTCCTATTAGGCTCAATAAAATAGTATAATTATCTACTATTTGGGTTTTTTTTTACCGCACCCAGACCATATTCCATTCATTTATTTTATTTTATTTTTTTAAAAATAAGTTATCAACATCTATATGGATACATCTTTATGTATGTTCTTAACGACAAAAAACTTAAAAAATAATCAAGAAAGGGCACTACAGTATATTTTTTAAAATTATAATCTATGTTTATTTAGAAACTTTGCTGCAAATGGACCGACAACAGCTTCAAAAGTTTGTGCAATACTTGATATCAGAACATCATACTGAAGTTTTACCTACAGCTCAAAAATTAGCTGATGAAATTCTACAACAGAGATCTGAAATAAATCAAATAGCAGGTATATAATAAAATTATTTAATATTATATTTACTCCAAAATAGATAAATAATATACCTAATATTTGTCTATAATCAAATGCATGTTTCCATAGAATGTGACCAATCCATTTTCCATTTGTTTTTCTTATGAAAGTTCATCTCCTGAGTTTAATCCTCTGTCCCAGTTCTTTATTTGAAATCATTTCAAGCCATTGGATGTCAAGTATTTTCCTCAAGCATCTATGAACAAATACTTGAAATTTTTCCATATTATTTTTGATGACCCTCCATGTTTTGGATGCTTAAAGCAGTAATTTTGTACGCTGAGAGACACTCTTGTTCTTCCAGAATTTAATGTGATATGTAATTGACTTAAGCTTGAGAAATTTTGTATTTATTTCATGTTGTAATTTACTATTTTCATAATAAATATGTCATTTCATGTTATAATTTATTTTTCAAGAAAAAATATGATAGTTTTTTTTTTTTTTTAAATAATGACAATATGAAATGAAGAAATTATTGAAGAAAACTTCTTTAAACAAGGACTGTAGGGTTATTCATTCAAAATTATTTATCATGTGATTTAAATCATTTTTTACTTTTTACTGAAAACCAGTACTCCTTATCCAATGCTCTATAACCACTCTAAAGTATTAAACTTACTTGGCTTTATTTCCAAGACTGTGTCCTCCACCTAATAATTTTATTGAGACTATCAGACCATTTTTTATTCAGCTTCCTTTTTGTTTTAACTTTATGATAATTTTCTATAATTCATGATATTCATATAGCACAATGTGACAAACCATATGTATATATGTATTTTTTTATTTCAATTCAAATTTATAATGTTCAAAGTTATAATGTTTTTCTTTCAGTATTTTAGTGATGGAAGTTAGATGAAAATTGATGAAACAGAATGTTAATGATATGTTTACTAATCTTAATAATTTGGTTCAGGAATTTTTTAAAAAAATCATAAGAACCTTCAAAAGTAATTTTTAATTAACCACTCTATTTTGTCTTTAGGAGCACCTGATCCTACAGCTGGAGCTAGTGCTGATGATGAACATACATGGCATTTAGATGAAGAGCAAGTTTGTGAGCAAGTCAAATCATACCTCACCCAAGGAAGCTATTACAATGCTAATAAACAACTTAATTCTTTATTTGCTAAGGTATTTTATTTCCTTAAAATTATTTGTATTTCAACTTTTTGAATATGTGGATAAAAATAATCTTACAGCCATGGCCCAAAGATTTGTCAAATTTGGAAACATAACTTCTGTTTTAGTTTTTTAAATCATTTTGAAATTAAAGGTTTGAATAAATAAAGGACAAACATAAAGGGATTTTGTCCAGAATGAAACCATTATTCCGATATTTGGCCAGACGACCGAAAGTAAGATGGCTGAACTGAGTGGCAACTAATCTTAAACTGTTTCTTAATATCCAAAATTTGACAGCAGTAGCATATGATAGAGCCGACTGGTGGTATTCTATTTTATAATGACTCAAAATATACTAAGAAAATAAATTCACGTTTTACTTTAAACAATTAATGTCTAAAATTCTGGTTGAATAGAATTAGAGGTGGAAAATAACTAATAAAATAATACCTCAAGGATTGGTTGGATATTATATGAAAATAAAACATCATATATTTAAAGGCCAGATGATATTGATGAACTCTCAATCACTATCCCATCCCATACCTTTTTTAAGTTTCCTCTTAATATTTTACTTATTAATACAAATAACTTTAACTCTTTCTTGTATTATAACATGAACATTGTTTACTTTAATTGACACAGCTAACCAAAAATCTGAGTTTAGATGATATTTGAAGATCTAGATCTCTGAATAGTATAAAATTCAGATTTGATTATCTTGCCATCTTTGATTCATTCATTCACAAGTAAAAAAAGAGTAAATCAGCCATTTTTCTGATTTTCTAATTAGATGCTTTCTCATTAAATTAAAGACAATTATTCAAACCCAAAAATGATTTTTAAGAACTATTGTTGGACTACATCTTTATGAATAAAAAACCTGTACCACTATAACCTATGAAGGGCCTTGGGTTTAGTACTTTAAAAGGAATTACTATTTCTACACCAACGGTTTTATAAGGAGGTGATTTGACCTAGAACGCACTTTTTTAATCTTTATTAATCTGAATTTATAAATAGTATTATTAATTAATAATAAAATAATATTTAAATTAGTATTATTAATCAATGTTTAGTAATTTATAGTTCTTAATTTACTTTAAAATTACTGAAGTCTATCAGGGTCCAATAGAGCTTTAATTTCAATAATGATTTTATAATTTTTTATCTGGACTATTTCTAGTAGGAATATAACACATAAGCAATTGAAACCATTTTGGAACATTATGGAGTTTTGGTTTGTTAACTTATTATTTCATTATGTTACTTGCCTTTTGTTTGAACATACAAATTTGGTGGGTAACAATTAATTAATTATCTATATTTGTATCTCTTTCTATTACAAGGCTTTCAGCTGCTTTGCTCCTGAGATTGTGATGTTTTAGAATATTTTACAGGACCTTGACCACTTCAAAGTCACTTATGAGTTCATAAATACTTGGTTCAATAATATCCTTTATTCAATGGTTGTATGGTGTACACTATTGAATTATTCATATATAAAAAGAGGAAGTTATGTTTAAGCTATACTGGGCTGCAAAAACTCATAAATAGTATACTTTGCCCTTAATTTACCAAGAGCAAATTTTATTATGTTCTCAATGTTGTTTTTATTGCTATTAATTATATAAGCTAAAGAATTTAAAGAGTCTATGAATGAATAATTGAATTGACCAAATAAAAACTGAATAAGAAACACGTCGTTACATTTACACGTCGTTAAAATTACGTCGGCACATTAAAATAAGTTAGTCATACTTATTTGTGTTTCATTGACCGCACCCCCAACCATCTTCTCCTCATGAATAAGAAACACTTTAGTCATTCCATCACAGTTATATAGACAAGGGATTATAGGACAAAGCAAGCACCAGCTTCCAACATAAGCTTGGTGTAGTGTCACAGACTGCTCATGTTCAATGGTCTATATTGGTTTGTAACACTAGTACCAATGTTTGAATTTATTATATTCAACAGGATTATTATTTTACTTTTTAATCATAAAACTAATATCATTGATGATCTATGAATTTATATATTTCATTTAAATTAGTTATTCATTGTTGTTTTTAGGTAAGAGAAATGTTAAGAGCAAGAGATTCAAACGGTGCTCGTATGCTAACTTTAATAACAGAACAATTCTTATCTGATCCAAGGCTCATTCTTTGGAAATCTCAAGGAACTCCAATGATTGATAAATGTCGGCAGTTATGGGATCAATTAGGTATGATAAATATAAATTTATAATGATTTGATATTGTATTTTTGTTTTGTTTTATATATATACAAAATTAGTAAAATAAAACTCAATTTACTTTTGTCATATTGAGTTGATCTGGATGTAATGTTTTGTCAATACTTTAGGATTAATTAATTATTTATTATTAATCTAATCATTATTAGATGGTAAATTAGGAACTAAATAATTTGAAATCCTTACTTAAAGTTAGTTAACACCTATAAACAACTTATTTAATTAATAAAATAAAAAAATTAAATATTCATGAAAGAGAAGAAAAGAATGTTTAATTAAAATGAGCTCATTATAATTGCACAGTGATTTATACATCTTATAGCTATCTGAACATAAACATCAGGCAAGCAATGTAAGTGATTTTTGGCCAACTGTTGTGCGAATAGGCAATTTCATTGGCAGATATCTAGCTAAAATTCAATTCAATTTCAGTTGGAACTGGTTGTAGAGATTGGTCCGGTTACTGAATATCAAACAACGATGGCCAATAACATATCACTTGATTGGAAAATTACTCATTAAACCATAAACAATTAATGGTGAAGATTAATGCATTATGGCAAATCTGACTTTGATGTTTCATTGTTGTCACATAGACTGTTGAAATTAAAAATGTACAATCTCAGACAGGCCAAAGGAACAGAAATTGGATGGTTTATAATTTATTAAACTAATTATTTTTATTGATTTTGAAAATATTTAAAGTATATGTAAATATTTTATTATACTTTTACAATCAAATTCTTATTTCAGGTGCTTTATGGGTCTGCATTGTTTTAAATCCTCATTGTAGTTTGATGGAGAAACAGCATTGGAAACAAATGTTGGAAAAATGGACGAGAATTGATGTCTGTCCATTGGAAGATCCTGATTTTCGTCCTCAACAACCTGTACCAAGAATGGAAATTGAAGGAGTAAGCTGAAGAATTATCAGTGAAATTTTAATTTTAATTTATACTATTTTAGGTAGAGCCCTGTCTTGCCATTCTTTTCATAATTTTAGTCCAGATAGGCACACTAAATTTTCTAATGTCAGAAAATTAAAGTCTACATGAGGTTAGGAACGAAAAGATGATAGATTTTTCCAGGCCCCCTCCCTATCCTTTAAATAAGCACCTCATATAAGTCAAGGCATTAATCAGAGACTCGATGCTGATCACAATGTTTTCTAGGAACACTGTAAAGTTCAAAAATCTGTTATCTTCTCCTCTAGCTGAAGGATGTGATGGCCGAGAATGTTGGGGTGATGTTCCTAGAGTGCCTGGTTCAGAATGTTGTGGGTTCGATTCCCATCAGGGGTGGTTAATATTTATTTTGTAGTAGTCCTGAGAAATGAATCTTGACATTTTCACTAGGTTAGTTCACATTGGTAACCATTAGTTAGATGTTAAGATTTGGCAAAAAGGATCAGTAGGTCATCTTGCCACACTAGTTACCCCATCCGAGACCAGTACCTCTTCCTATTATCATGACAGTTAGTTGGCTGTTGTGGGACTGATTTATTGTTATTTTTAATACTACTTCTAGAAAAAAATTGGTTCAGGTATGAATATAAAATTATCTCATCTTATTCTTCACAGCTAGCTAAAAATTCAGAGATAATGGTTTTTATGTTTCAGTAGGCTTGGTTTCTCATCTTGCATATCTGCTCAATTTATGCCATAATACACATCACAATAGAGATTTTGTTGCTTATGGTCATTCATTTTCTACTACTGAGGATCCACTTTATTCTAGCCATTATGACCAAAGAATTACTCTCTTAAATAAATGTCAATCTCTGAACAGTTGCCTATGTATTGGAAGGAGTATTAGTTTTTACTTCAAATTTTAAAACATTTTCTAGTGCTAGTAGGCACTGAAGTAAATCCTGTATATGTATGAGATACCAACAGAATTACTGAAGAACTGAGTAAAGATTTCATCAAAATATTTTTAAATTAATGATGTTCTACTGGAATAGTTTCTAGAATTAATATGAATTTGGTGAGTGACGCAAATCTTCCTTGTTTAAGTGTAATAATTTATTTCATATACATCAACAACGTTTCGGGATTATCCCCATCTTCAGGTTGCTATAAAACCAAGGTAGGTAATTATTCTTCTTAAAAATGCATAATAGTTGATATTATAAAAAGTTTTTTTATTAAGTGACAATAATATGATTCAATATTAGCACTAATGACAAAATAAGGAGTTAATTATACTTTATATATAAAATATTTTATGAGTAGTTTTGATGAATATATAATATATTAGTAATATTGTAAGCATATGTAATGTTTTGTTGAATTTGGTTTTATAGCAACCTGAAGATGGGGATAATCCCGAAACGTTGTTGTTGATGTATATAAAGTAAATTATTACACTTAAACAAGGAAGATTTGTGTCATTCATCAAATTCATATTAAAAATATTTTCTTAATTCTTTTCTTTCTCTCCAAAACATGCAGTAATATGATTTTTTAAAAATTGAAAGAAGAAAAAGATAATAACTTTATATTGAGGTGTAGATAGTTGTATACTTTATATTAACTGTAGATTAATAAGTGGAGAAGATGGTTGAAGGGTGTGGTCAGCAAAAAAAAAAAATACAAATTAACAAAAAATTATTTATTCATGCCGAAGTTTTGACCTGAGTTCCAGTTTAGCCAGAATCATTATCAAAAGCTTCCTGATAAAGACCTGAAATTCAGGTCAAAACGTTGGCACAAATAAATAATTTTTTGTTTATTGGTGATTTTTTTGTTTACCCCACCCCCGACTATCTTCTCCACTTAATAAATTTATATATTTTATTCAAGTAATTTGTAAATGATTATGTGACACAGCCAAGATTGTTCCTTACCCATAACTTACTGGTGTCTGTCAACTTTCAAAATTAAAGAACATCAAACTAGAATTTTTTGTTTTTTAATTATAGCTATATGCCATGAATTCAGTGAGTAAATATACTGAATATAATAAATGAAACAAAAATCACTTGTATAAAACCAAGCATTAATATCTTAATAAATTATATATATATTTTTACAGATGTTTAATGAAGGTCATCGTTCATCAGATAGTAGCTCTGATGAAGAAAGTGTAGAGAGAGCTGCTGATAGGTATAGAGGTTTTAATTCAAGACGTAAAAACTGGGTACAAAATGCTCATAGTAAAACCCATAGCCATAATGTTCCACGGAAAATATTTCATAGGTACTTAATCATGAATTTTTTTTTTCCCATAAATGTAATTATTTTTTTATTAAAAAAACAGTTAACAGTCTTTAAAAAGTACAGTTATATTACAATCTTGCCACCACTTGCTGATTAGCTATATAGTTTCTAATAAATCTATTTTAACTAATTGTACCCTCTGCAATATTCAATATGACTGGAGTTTAGTAAACTTCTATTATTATTATTTTAAAAAATGTTTAATGGAATTTGGATTTATTTTTTAAGGTATTATAAAATTTTATCTCTTTATGAAATACCAAATTAGTTATTTATATAAAAAGAGGTGTCTAAAATTTGTGTTTGTTAATCATTAATTGTCTAGTTTTACCATTTTTTGAATGAAAAACCTGTACCATTATAATCCATAAATGGTCTTGAGCTTAGTACTTTGCAAGGAAGACTGTTTCTGAACTATTGTTTGTGCAAGGAGCTGATTTGGTCTGCTTCATGCTCAACTGCCAGGTTCTCTCCAATTAAGAGTACCCACTTTATTGAGGCTGTGCTCAAGGAGAGTCTCCCGACCAGAAGATCGATCCAGGGCTGATATCACAGAATAAATAATTATCTGCCACAACTGGTCTTGACCTGAGCCTGGGAGATAGGGGCATAGTTCCTTTCTCACTGTGCTACCACCTCTTTTATTCAATATTTTGTTTTTTTGATCATTGTTTGTTGAAGGCTTTATGATTTTAATGAGGAAATTATAAAATCTTGTTCTGATACTGGAGTAGTAAAACAAATAACTACAATCCCTACATTTGTGCTAGTAAATTACAATATAAGAGTATTTATACCTTTATAATTACATTTTTAATACATTTTATTGTATGTGTTGGGTTCTAAATTAGTATATCTGTGATGGAAATATTTTTTCTTTATTTTTATCTCTTTGTTATTTAAATATTAGTATGAGAATTAAAATGATTAAATTATTTTATTTTTCAGGGCCCTGGATGCTTTAGGGATGTCATGGGACAATATGCATTTGAAAAATATTCTTTCAAGTGATTCTTATTGCAGCCATGTTCCTGACAGTGCATTGCTCTCTGGAAGCTTTAATTCTCTTGGACAACCTTTGTGGCATGGTACTAACCACTTATTGCCTAAGATTCTTCATTATTCACTTATTTTACATCTGTTGAAGTATATTTCAGTATGCAAATATGAAAGAGAGTGAAATAAATTTTGTGTGAACTAAATAAATTATTATTATATATCTATTTTTATTATATAACTAAATATTATAATGATATAAATCTAAGTATGAATTTGATACATACAGAGAGCATTGATCGGAATGAGATCTATCAGTAAAATTATTAATTATAATTATACATAAAGTTAGTATACAAATGGCTAAGGTATCATTTTGGTATTTAAAATTTAGCATATAATTTAATAGATTCTGATTATGTATTATAATACACACAAACACACACGCACACACACACACATACACACACACACACACACAAACAAACAAACACACACAAACAAACACACACACAAACAAACAAACACACTCAAACAAACACACACAAACAAACAAACACACACACACACACACACACTGCAACTAGCAGACAGTAAGACAGAGGCCCTTCTCGTCAGTAGCAGGAAAGCGAGGGTATTATAACCTTGAGAGCGGGGAGGCAAGAGATCCAGGCCAAGCCTTCTTTGACTTACCTCGGGGTAAGGATCGATGATAGACTCCGGTTCAGAGAGTTTATCCAGCGGGTGAATGATAAAGCGGCTAGAGTAACCACCGCACTGTCATGTTTAATGCCCAACTGTTGATATCCTATGTGGTCCCATACATTCTGCTCTACGCAGCTGCAATATGGAAGGATGTGTTGGGTACTGAGGCCTACAGAAGACCAATGGTGTCAGTGTATCGTAGGTGTGTGCTAAGAGTGATCAGCGTGTTTCGTACTGTCCTATACGAAGCGGCTTGCGTGGTGGCCAGGATGCCACTGATTGAGCTGATCGCAGATGAGAGGAGCTGGTCTTATAATAGTGCTGACTATATTCCAAGAGATGTGTTAAGAAAGGTAGTATTAAGACTCTAAGAAAATGGCAACGTCGCTGGAATATGGCATTCAGTGGAAGGTGGACGCACAGGCTGGTGCCCAACATCGAGGCCTGGGTGAATAGGAACCACAGGGACGTAGATTATTATATCACCCAGTTTATCACAGGGCATGGTTGCTTCCGAGCCTACCAGTATTGGTTTAAGCTCGATGAGACTGGAGAATGTCCATTGTGCCCAGGAATGGAAGAGAGTGCAGAACATGTTTTCTTCTTCTGTCACCACTTTCATGAAGAAAGAAGAGACTTCCGACGCGTTTGTGGCTCAGACCCGACAGCAGATAATATTGTCAATATTATACTGCTTAACCAAGATTATTGGATGGTTGGCCAACAATTTGCTGCACAGGTGATGCAGAAGTTAAGAAATGAGGAGAGAGATAGGCGAACCAGGAGATAACCTAAAACAATGAGGCGGCACTCAGCCAATCACTCCCATGATGTAATGCCTAACGGCGATCCCGTAGAGGGTGAGAAACAGGTGTAGGGTGGTGGTTTTAGTGGGTAAGAATCCCACACATGGATAGGTACGGGCCTATCCGTGTCTTTTGAAGATTTCCACCGACCCTCGTAAAAAAAAAATACACACATGCATGCACGCACATGTGCACACACACACAAACACACACACACACGCATAAGGGGTAGACCTTACAAAATAGCGCTTAAGAAACTTTCCAATGACATGATGCAGCACCCCACGAGATCAAATGTTGTAGACAGTATTGTCAGAACACTATTCCCTGAACAGGCGAATAATATTGAAGGTATTGTCAATATATATAACGGACTTTGCACAAATCACGCAGGAAGCACAAATCTGCGTCTTAGCAGATAAGCTTCTGATAGATCTTTTGGCAGATGAACATAGGCGGATGTTCCGAACAAAATGAGAAGAGCCCTATGTTCACTGGGCTACATTAGCCAAAAAAGAGAGAATTCAGTCTCTTGAAAGGTGGCAGAGATGCTGGAATGTCTCATCTTCTGGAAGATCAGTGGACCCACCAAATGATTCCCGATGTACAATATGGATATCCCGAAAAGACAGAGAGATGGATTATTATCCCACTCAACTGCTTACAGGGCATGATTGCTTCAGGGCCTACTTAGCCTGTTTCAAACTGAACAACGTGCCCCACTGTGATTCCATGGACAAAACAAAAAAAAAAAATTAAATTATATTTTAAATAAAAAAATGATACCTTAGCCATTTGTATACTAACTTTATTTCTAATTATAATTAATAATCTTCTGATCAATTCTCTCTTTAATCGACTTTCTACAATATAAGTCAATTTAATTGAATCTAACTTTATCGAGACCATCTAAGTTCACTTGCACATAGAAAAATACATTAGTTCAAATTTATAACTTGTGACAACATTTTTAAAGATGGCCTCCCATCATTTATAATGTGAAATTTCAACAACAGATCTTTACTGTTCAACAGCTAGCTAAGGAATCTGTAGCCAATGCCCTTAGCTAATTATCTAATTATCAATTAAATCTTTTTTAACTTTTGTCATTTGTTGGGTACAATTTTATGCTCTTTGAGTTTTAAAAAACTTTGGTTACTTCATTGATATGAATTATTAAGTTTTATAAGCTTTGGCTGTAGATTTATGCACATAAACAAAAACACCGGCTACTATCAATGTTTCTAAAGAAGGCTGTTGTTCCACAACGTCAAAAAAATTCACATTGGTAAATCATATTATTTCGAAATATTCATTTTATCTGTGTAGATAGATGGCCGTCTTTGAATTAGAAGATGATCTGGAAAAAAAATTGTATAACAAATATTTGTAAACATTTATTAATTCTTGTTTTTCTTGAACATCTTCTGAAACTATAAGTCATAAAAGTTCACAATTCAAAACAATATTTTACCAGTGAACAAATCAACATGGCAAAAGGCCTAATGCAGTGGTTCCCAAACTAGGTGCCTCAAGCAAATGCCAGATACCATTTGCATCTTTAAATGAAAACCTAAAATTATAATGAAGAGAGGTTAACACTTCTTTTTCTCTTGGTTTCACATACATTATTGAAAATAAACCAAAATTTCATAATAGTATGTTTTAAAATGAAGTATTGAAAAATCTATTTTAAATCACTGTCAATATTATCATTTACAAAGTTAATTCAATCTGTGTGAATACTATTTTTTTTTTTAATGGAATATGGTCCGGGTGCGGTAAAAAAAAACTCAAATAGTAGATAATTATACTATTTTATTGAGCCAATGTTTCGCCCCACGTTGCAGGGCTTCGTCAGGGCTAAAAAAGATACAAACACTATACTTACAAAAAGGAAAAAAAGAAAAAACATAAGTGTAAAATAACAGGGGTATAAAATGTAAAAACGTAAGATATAAT